>NC_084626.1:22432464-22564964 GCF_033978795.1 Nerophis ophidion
ATGACAATCTCAAACAAACTAAAGAAATGTGTAGCTAAAGCCATAGACAAGCTTAAGCGCAAAAAATATGACTAAAGTGTTGCCATTTTATTTTTATTTCCCCTTTTTTAATTTGACAGTTTAGTTAAGAAACATATATTAAAAATTATTCATTATTAAATATAGTTTGAATTTTGTTATAATTATTGGTTATTCAATTAATCTATTCATATATTTTTTTTAATTTATTTTAGCACTGTAAATATAAATACGATGAAAATTAAGAGTAACATTACTAATTCAGTGTAAATATTTGAGTAGTGTAGTGGTAAATGTTGGCCCCTAAGCCAACCCTGCCTGAGAGGATGACTAAAGAATCTGTTTCTCAGCTGTGGTCCGTCTGGGCCGCAGTGGTACTCAGCTGTAATTCCCTTTTCCACCACTTGTGGCAGTAATGACAATATCAAACAAACAGAAGAAGTCTTTGGTAAGCGCAGAAATGACGACTAAAGTAGTGAAGCTGTACTTCCATTTGCACTTTAAGTTTGTTGTAAATTTATTAAAAAAACATACTAAAATATATTTATTAATAAATTGTTACAATGTATTTATTTGTATTAGATTTATTTTATTTCTATTTAATTTTGTTATATTTATTAATTTTACCACTGCAATTATTGAATACGACTAGGAGTAACATTACTACTGCTAATACTGGACTGGGCCCCGGACTCCTCTGTTGTGGAACATTTTTGCCCCCTAGTGGAAATGTTTAGAAGAGCCCGGCCGATAGGGTGCCTACAAATATATGTTCTCAGCTATGCGCTGCAGTGGTACTCGGCTGTAATTCCCTTTTCCACCACTTGTGGCAGTAATGACAATGTCAAACAAACAGAAGAAGTCTGAAACTAAAGTCATAGAGTAATTTATTAAGCGCAGAAATGATGACTAAAGTAGTGAAGCTGTACTTTCATTTGCACTTTAATTTAGTTTTAGTTTATTCAAGAAACAGACTGAAATATATTTATTGATATTTTGTTATTTTATTATATTCATTTAATTTAATTTGATTTATATGTATTCATTGTACCCCTGCAAATAAGAGTATTACTAGTGTCAGTCTTTGAGTGGGCCCCGAGGTCAAAGAGGATACAAACCCTGCTGTAAAAGACCCCAGGAAAGCAGTTAAAAGCAGTTCCATCAATACAAATACTGTACACCTGTACAGTGACACAGTTTAAAGCAGTTCCATCAATACAAATACTGTACACCTGTACAGTGACACAGTTGAAAGCAGTTCCATCAATACAAATACTGTACACCTGTACAGTGACACAGTTGAAAGCAGTTCCATCAATACAAATACTGTACACCTGTACAGTGACACAGTTGAAAGCAGTTCCATCAATACAAATACTGTACACCTGTACAGTGACACAGATGTCCATGTTCCTGCTTCACTGCTCTCTATGACCCTTTACTGCAGGGCCGAGGCGGCAAGGGCTCCATCTTTGTTTGGGCCTCAGGTAACGGCGGCCGGCAGGGAGATAACTGCGACTGTGATGGCTACACCGACAGCATCTACACCATCTCCATCAGCAGCGCCTCCCAGCAGGGATTGTCTCCCTGGTACGCTGAGAAGTGCTCCTCCACCCTCGCTACAGCCTACAGCAGCGGGGACTACACCGACCAGAGGATCGTACGTACACACACACACACACACCATATGTACATACACACATATGTACATACACACACATACACCATATGTACATACACACATATGTACATACACACATATACACCATATGTACATACACACATATACACCATATGTACATACACACATATACACCATGCACCTGGGGATAGGCCCCTCCCACCTCCAAAGACATGCACCTGGGGATAGGCCCCTCCCACTTCCAAAGACATGCACCTGGGGATAGGTTGATTGGCAACACTAAATGGTCCCTAGTGTGTGAATGTTGTCTGTCTATCTGTGTTGGCCCTGTGATGAGGAAGAGACTTTTCCAGGGTGTATCCCGCCTTCCGCCCAATTGCAGCTGAGATAGGCTCCAGCACCCTCCGCCACCCCGAAAGGGATAAGCGGTAGAAAAATGGATGGATGGCTGGATGCTTGGCTTGGAAAAGGGCAGCATGAGGTAGAGGCTAGGACCACGTCATGGCCAGGTGTCCCAACACATCATGGCCAAGTGTCCCAACACATCCTGGCCAGGTGTCCCAACACGTCATGGCCAGGTGTCCCAACACATCATGGCCAAGTGTCCCAACACGTCATGGCCAGGTGTCCCAACACATCCTGGCCAGGTGTCCCAACACATCCTGGCCAGGTGTCCCAACACGTCATGGCCAGGTGTCCCAACACGTCATGGCCAAGTGTCTCAACACATCATGGCCAGGTGTCCCAACACGTCATGGCCAGGTGTCCCAACACGTCATGGCCAGGTGTCCCAACACATCATGGCCAAGTGTCTCAACACATTATGGCCAGGTGTCCCAACACGTCATGGCCAGGTGTCCCAACACATCCTGGCCAAGTGTCTCAACACATCATGGCCAGGTGTCCCAACACATCATGGCCAGGTGTCCCAACACATCCTGGTCAGGTGTCCCAACACATCATGGCCAAGTGTCTCAACACATCATGGCCAGGTGTCCCAACACATCATGGCCAGGTGTCCCAACACATCATGGCCAGGTGTCCCAACACGTCATGGCCAGGTGTCCCAAACACATCATGGCCAAGTGTCCCAACACATCATGGCCAGGTGTCCCAACACGTCATGGCCAGGTGTCCCAACACATCATGGCCAGGTGTCCCAACACATCCTGGCCAGGTGTCCCAACACATCATGGCCAGGTGTCCCAACACATCCTGGCCAGGTGTCCCAACACATCCTGGCCAAGTGTCCCAACACATCATGGCCAGGTGTCCCAACACATCGTGGCCAGGTGTCCCAACACATCCTGGCCAAGTGTCCCAACACATCATGGCCAGGTGTCCCAACACATCCTGGCCAGGTGTCCCAACACGTCCTGGTCAGGTGTCCCAACACGTCCTGGCCAGGTGTCCCAACACATCCTGGTCAGGTGTCCCAACACATCCTGGCCAGGTGTCCCAACACGTCATGGCCAAGTGTCTCAACACATCATGGCCAGGTGTCCCAACACGTCATGGCCAGGTGTCCCAACACGTCATGGCCAGGTGTCCCAACACATCATGGCCAAGTGTCTCAACACATTATGGCCAGGTGTCCCAACACGTCATGGCCAAGTGTCTCAACACATCATGGCCAGGTGTCCCAACACGTCATGGCCAGGTGTCCCAACACGTCATGGCCAGGTGTCCCAACACATCATGGCCAAGTGTCTCAACACATTATGGCCAGGTGTCCCAACACGTCATGGCCAGGTGTCCCAACACATCATGGCCAAGTGTCTCAACACATCATGGCCAGGTGTCCCAACACATCATGGCCAGGTGTCCCAACACATCATGGCCAGGTGTCCCAACACATCCTGGCCAGGTGTCCCAACACATCCTGGCCAAGTGTCCCAACACATCATGGCCAGGTGTCCCAACACATCGTGGCCAGGTGTCCCAACACATCCTGGCCAAGTGTCCCAACACATCATGGCCAGGTGTCCCAACACATCCTGGCCAGGTGTCCCAACACGTCCTGGTCAGGTGTCCCAACACGTCCTGACCAGGTGTCCCAACACATCCTGGTCAGGTGTCCCAACACATCCTGGCCAGGTGTCCCAACACATCCTGGCCAGGTGTCCCAACACATCCTGGCCAAGTGTCCCAACACATCCTGGTCAGGTGTCCCAACACATCATGGCCAGGTGTCCCAACACATCCTGGCCAGGTGTCCCAACACGTCCTGGTCAGGTGTCCCAACACATCCTGGCCAGGTGTCCCAACACATCATGGCCAAGTGTCCCAACACATCCTGGCCAGGTGTCCCAACACATCCTGGCCAGGTGTCCCTACACATCCTGGCCAGGTGTCCCAACACGTCATGGCCAGGTGTCCCAACACGTCATGGTCAGGTGTCCCAACACATCCTGGCCAGGTGTCCCAACACATCCTGGCCAGGTGTCCCAACACATCCTGGTCAGGTGTCCCAACACATCCTGGCCAGGTGTCCCAACACATCCTGGCCAGGTGTCCCAACACGTCATGGCCAGGTGTCCCAACATGTTGTTTGCCTGCTTCCTTACAGACCAGTGCCGATCTCCACAACGAGTGCACTCAGACCCACACAGGAACTTCGGCCTCAGCCCCGCTAGCAGCTGGAATATTTGCCCTGGCACTGGAGCAAAAGTATGCAAGTGTGCAGAGGAAACAGAATTCCCACTCACCCTACTTTCAATAGTTACTCACTCTGATGCACTTCTCCCGTGTAGTCCAGACCTGACCTGGAGAGACCTGCAGCACATCGTGGTCTGGACATCAGAGTTCGATCCCTTGGCTAATAATCCAGGCTGGAAGAAGAACGGAGCAGGACTGATGGTTAACAGTCGCTTTGGTTTCGGACTGCTCAATGCCAAAGCTTTGGTGGACCTCGCTGACCCGGCCAACTGGAAGCACGTGCCGGACAAGAAGCAGTGTATAGTGAGGGACGACTCCTTCCAGCCCAGGTGAGGATGCACCCACCTCACCTGCTGCCGGCTCTGCTTTTACACACTGGAGGGTCTGATCGACTAGGATCCAAATACCGCGCACTAAAAATTGTGTGTACTAGGATTGTCCCCATGCCAATATTTTGGTACCGGTACCAAAATGTATTTCACTACTTTTTTAAATAAATGTTTATTATTGTCATTTAGTCCTTCAATAAAATGTTGAACATACTAGACAACTTGTCTTTTAGTAGTAAGTAAACAAACAAAGACTCCTAATTAGTCTGCAGTAACATATTGTGTCATTTATACACCTATTATTTTATACACATTATAAAGGACAAACTGTAGAAATGGATTATTAATCTACTTGTTCATTTACTGTTAATATTTGCTTATTTTCTCTTTTAACATGTTCTATCTACACTTCTGTTAAAATGTAATAATCACTTATTCTTCTATTCTTTGATACTCGACATTAGTTTTGGATGATACCACACATTTAGGTATGGATCCTACACCAAGTAGTTACAGGATCATACATTGGTCATATTCAAAGTCCTCAGGGACGTATTTCCTGACTTTATAAACATAATATACATTTTAAAAAAGGAAAAAGGATTTTGTGACGATAACAAATATGGATGTAATCACAGTAGTATACAGTAGTATCAACTAGATACACTATTGTACTTGGTATCATTACTGTGGATGTCAGGTGTTTTCCTACACATGCTGTGGGTTCCCTCCGGGTACTCCGGCTTCCTCCCACCTCCAAAGACATGCACCTGGGGATAGGCCCCTCCCACTTCCAAAGACATGCACCTGGGGATAGGTTGATTGGCAACCCTAAATGGTCCCTAGTGTGTGAATGTTTTCTGTCTATCTGTGTTGGCCCTGCGATGAGGTGGCGACTTGTCCAGGGTGTACGACGCCGTCCACCCGATTGTAGCTGAAATAGGCGCCAGCGTCCCCCGCGACCCCAAAAGGGAATAAGCGGTAAAAAATGGATGGATGGATGGATGTTAGTGTGCTGTCCAACCTGTGTGCAATGTTGTTGAACAAAATCATGTATTTTAGACCGTGCAGACTGCAGGGAGGCGCTGGACAATCACAACAGCCGTGCATTCATGCATCTACAATGATCCAAAAACAACAAAATGCATATCGTAAATAATTTTTCCATATGAAAGAACAAACGGCAAAGAAAACTGCCAGCAGACACTAAAACGTTGAATTTGCTTTAATCAGCCCCTTAAGTCGTCCAGCAGCTATGAAATTATAAAAGGATATTGCTGAATAAACGCTATGTCTTTTTTTAGGTTTATTTCTGAGGGTTCAAAAATGTGGACTCACGTAGGACGGAGGATTTTCTGTTCATTGTCTGTCTTTAATGCACCATCGTCTCCCTTCTTACCGCCGTGTGCGCACACGCGCTAATAAAGATGCAAAATAGCACCGGCAGAGCAGTTTCAGTCTTGATAGATCACACTGCTCGTGCTGAATGAGTACATTTTCCTCTATTGTGGGCGTTGTGATAATCAGCAGAATATTCTGCATGTTCATGAAGAGAGACACACTAAATGGATTGTGCTCGCTATTTAGCTCACTTAAAAGACGCAATCTTCTTTTTTGTACATCGGCTTAGTGTGGGCTATCAAGTTTGCACCTGTTTTAGCACACGCAAACAATTAGCATTATGTGTTTGACCCTGAAGAGAGGGTGCACAAAGCCGAGAGATAACAGAGTTATTAAGGACACATAACAATAACAAAGGCACTTATTGTTTATTGTTGCCGTGGCAATCATTCTAAAAAGCTTCTTGACATCTGGAATCCCTTTAACTCTCTGCCATTTTGCTAATTGCTGATTTCCAAACATGACTTTATGATCGAGGTTAAAGGCAACGCTGTCTGCTTGGAACGATGTTGAGGATTAGAGAGTTTGAAACAATGTGCAGTGATTTGAGTGCCATGTTTGACATGTGGGAGGTCCAAGCTGCCACATGTCTATTTTGCCCAATTTGATTAGGATTACGGGACTCAATAGCACCAACCACCATTACCTTGCTACACGTTTAATCCGGAGGAGGATTTGGCTCTACATTTCCGTGGATGGCTCGTGGTCTACACCCCCTCCTGCAGTGCGCCAGCTTGGCCACGGAAATCCTTTCATTCTTGGCTGGGATGAACTCTTTTTGCAAATGAACGAATGGCAGCGCTGGCTTTTTCTGTATTTTTACTTCATACAGAGCTGGACTGTAACTTCTAAATGAATTTATATATTTATATAACAACCAGAATGTCATGAGCCGCTGCCTGGATCATGTTTTATTTTAGTTTGACTCCCTTAGTTCTGTTTTCAGCACTCCTGGGTTTTTTGTTTCTTAGTTGCCATGGGTGCTGATTATTTTCACCTGCCCATGATTAGAGTTCGGGATGCTCACCTGCTCCCAGGCACTAATCAGAGAGCTATTTATTCCTGCCTTTCGCCAAACTCGGTCTGGCTGTCTTGTTTGTTCCATGCAACAAGTTACGTTTGTATACTTTTTGATTCCTATTCCTGTTCTAAGCTTTGCAATAGCTTCCCATGCTATCTCTGTTTATTTTTGTGTTTGTGTTCATGACTGATTTACATCCATTTTCTACCGCTTATTCCCTTTGGGGTCGCGGGGGGCACTGGTGCCTATCTCAGCTACAATCAGGCGGGAGGCAGTGTACACCCTGGACAAGTTGCCACCTCTGGAGAATAAATCATTGTCCTATCTGCACACAGCCTCCGGAGTTCCGTCTGTGTCTTGGGGAAACAATCCATGCAGTGACATGTGACCTCGCCGTAACACAGAATTCCTCTAGTGTCCCTAGATTGTCAGAACAACAGTCAAGTGTGTTTCTTCTAGTGTCCCTATATTGTCAGAACAACAGTCAAGTGTGTGTTTCTTCTAGTGTCCCTATATTGTCAGAACAACAGTCAAGTGTGTGTTTCTTCTAGTGTCCCTATATTGTCAGAACAGTCAAGTGTGTGTTTCTTCTAGTGTCCCTATATTGTCAGAACAACAGTCAAGTGTGTGTTTCTTCTAGTGTCCCTATATTGTCAGAACAACAGTCAAGTGTGTGTTTCTTTTAGTGTCCCTATATTGTCAGAATAAGTCAAGTGTGTGTGTGACTGGTTGTTTTCCATGAGTTAAAAGTTATGTTTGACAACTAAAAACTCTGTCTAGTAACAATTTAGGAGTGTACAAGTATCGGATTGGGTCTACATTTCTGTGCATTTGGCTTGTATCTAAAATATCTGATATAAACTTGCTGCTGTATTTAAAGGGAAACTGCACTTTTTAGTTGAATTTTGCCAAACGTTCACAATCATCATGACGGACATGACGGATGTTTTTTTGTTTTGTTTGTTTTTTACTGCATTCTAAATGCAGTAAAAATTGGAGCCTAAGGGAGCCGTGCAATTCTGCGTACAAAGCCCTTAAACCTATCCAAACACCTCCATTGAGGTTGTATATACATGATGTAAGTATATATGTCATGTAGTAACATTCATAATAACATGTAATATATACAAGATGTAAGTATATATGTCATGTAGTAACATTCATAATAACATGTAATATATACATGATGTAAGTATATATGTCATGTAGTAACATTCATAATAACATGTAATATATACATGATGTAAGTATATATGTAGTATCTAGTAACATTCATAATAACATGTAATATATACATGATGTAAGTATATATGTCATGTAGTAACATTCATAATAACATGTAATATATACATGATGTAAGTATATATGTAGTATCTAGTAACATTCATAATAACATGTAATATATACATGATGTAAGTATATATGTCATGTAGTAACATTCATAATAACATGTAATATATATATGATGTAAGTATATATGTCAAGTAGTAACATTTAGAATAGCGGCTTTACTTTGAGTTCCTCCCGGATGGCAGAGCTTCTCACCCTATCTCTAAGGGAGAGACCCGCCACTCGGCGGAGGAAAATCATTTCGGCTGCTTGTACCCGTGATCTTATCCTTTCGGTCATGACCCAAAGCTCATGACCATAGGTGAGGATGGGAACGTAGATCGACTGGTAAATTGAAAGCTTTGCCTACCGGCTCAGCTCCTTCTTCACCACAACGGATCGATACAACGTCCGCATTACTGAAGACGCCGCACCGATCCGCCTGTCGATCTCACGATCCACTCTTCCCCTACTCGTGAACAAGACTCCTAGGTACTTGAACTCCTCCACTTGGGGCAGGGTCTCCTCCCCAACCTGGAGATGGCACTCCACCCTTTTCCGGGCGAGAACCATGGACTCGGACTTGGAGGTGATGATTCTCATTCCGGTCGCTTCACACTTGGCTGCGAACTGATCCAGCGAGAGCTGAAGATCCCGGTCAGATGAAGCCATCAGGACCACATCATCTGCAAAAAGCAGAGACTTAATCCTGCAGCCACCAAACCAGAACCCCTCAACGCCTTGACTGCGCCTAGAAATTCTGTCCATAAAAGTTCTGAACAGAATGGGTGACAAAGGACAGCCTTGGCGGAGTCCAACCCTCACTGGAAACGAGTCCGACTTACTGCCGGCAATGCGGACCAAGCTCTGGCACTGATCATACAGGGAGCGGACCGCCACAATAAGACAGTCCGGTACCCCATACTCTCTGAGCACTCCCCACAGGACTTCCCGAGGGACACGGTCGAATGCCTTCTCCAAGTCCACAAAGCACATGTACACTGGTTGGGCAAACTCCCATGCACCCTCAAGAACCCTGCCCAGAGTATAGAGCTGGTCCACAGTTCCACGACCAGGACGAAAACCACACTGTTCCTCCTGAATCCGAGGTTCGACTATCCGGCGTAGCCTCCTCTCCAGTACACCTGAGTAAACCTTACCGGGAAGGCTGAGGGCTAATATAAAAATATGTTCATGCATGTTATGTTTCCGTGTCAATTTATTCCAACGTTGTTAAAGTGGCACAAAGTTGGCTGTTTTAAACTTTGTAACCAGACCCAGAATATGTGTCTGCTATTGTTGTTGCTTCACATCCTGCTGGCTAATTACAACAGATGGGACAGCCTTTTGTCGTCACGCAGGGGTGTTTGTGTGTAACTTTTCCTGCTATTTCTGATCTGTCCCACAGGGATCTGAAAGCCGCAGGGGAGACCACCATAGAGATCCCAACGAGAGCGTGTGCGGGCCAGGAGAACGCCATCGCTTCTCTTGAGCATGTGCAGGTGGAGGCCAGCATCCAATACACCAGGAGAGGAGATCTGCACATCACGCTGACCTCGCCAGCTGGTGAGGCCTCAACACACACACACACACACACACACACACACACACACACACACACACACACACACACACACACACACACACACACACACACACACACACACACACACACACACACACACACACACACACACACACACACACACACACACACACACACACACACACACACACACACACACACACACACAGACACTTTGGGCATCCCTGCACTAAAGCGCATGCAAGTGTTGTTAATTAAAGTCTTTTTCCTCAGGCACCAGCACGGTGCTGCTAGCTGAGCGCGAGCGAGACACTTCGTCCAACGGTTTCAGGAACTGGGACTTCATGTCAGTCCACACGTGGGGGGAAGACCCCTCTGGAACCTGGACCATCAAAATCACCGACACTGTAAGTTGTTGTACTATCTGGACATGAGTTGATGCTCCAATGGGGTCAAGTGCTGCCTCTGCCCGGGACTAATAATCCTGGTCTTGCTGCGACAGTCGGGCCGCATGGAGAACGAGGGTCGGATCTTGAACTGGAAGCTGATCCTGCACGGCACGTCCGAGAAGCCGGAGCACATGAAGAAGCCTCGGGTCTACGTTCCCTACAACGCTGTGCAGAATGATCGCCGGGGTGTGGAACACATGGATGACATGATGGAGGTGAGGGCTGGGCTCCGGACGTTAAAAGCACTTCATTCAACTTAAAAGGCTTAAATGAATTTCACTTAAAAGGCGTCTCCAACATTGGAGCTTGTTTCATAGTTCTGGACCTACAAATGATGTTTGCAGCAAATATTGTGCCCACATTAGACACATTAGTGATGGTTTTCTCATGACTTGTGGCACATTTTGGAAGGCCCACTTTTAGCTCCACTTTTAGCTTGCTGACATCAAGACTGGAAGCTCTTTCATGCTTTTCAATTTTCTTTTGGTCAGACAATATTTTGCCGGGTTGGTGCTTGACGAAACACTCACAGCTAAAATGTGTTTTAACTCTCCGAAACAAGATACATGACATAATTAAAGCTGCAAGCAGCGATGGACGAGACCGCTTTGGCTGCTGCCCCCGCGACCCAAGCCCAGATAAGCGGTAGGAGATGGATGGATTATTACACAAAGAAAAAGTTGCATACACATGTGTTATACATCAGTCTCATAGTAATAACAGTTGTAAAGTGGCTTGGACATTTTATAAGGACGCCTTGGTGCCACCATTTTGAGACTTTAATGCAGGATGAATGTAATGCAGTTGTTGTATTGAAGTGGGAATAGCAAACTTCCTGTTGATTTTAGTTGGGGGCGATCAGTGTATGAAATATAGGTCTCAGTGAGACCTACATTGAGGGTTTTGTTTCATGTGTGTATGACAGTCCTACAGTTATTTCTGAGCAGAAAGCCGCCATTTTGCGACAACAGCAGCAGCGCAATGGTTCTTTGTGGGCTCATAAAATCCAAACTGGGGTAGTAAATCAAACTCTTTCTTTAACTTTTAATCAGAAGAGTTCAATCTCTCTTCTGTGCTTATTTGAAGCCGAAACGACAAACGGCCTCAGAGGTGATAATGTTTGGAAAAAAAGCAACATTTTTTAGCCAACTTTTGTATTGAAGTGGGAATTGCAAACTTCCTGTTGATTTTATCCGGGGGGTGTCAGTGGATGAAATATAGTTCTAACTGAGACCTACATATAGGTTTTTGTTTTGTGTTTCTACGACATTCCTACTGGAAGTTACAGGCAGCTTTGTCTGTGTTTTCTTCCTAGGTGGAGCTAGAGCACATTTTTTAGTTTTGGGGTTAGGTTTTTTGATTAAATCGCAATGATTGCCAGACCTGATGTGTGTGTCAAATATTGTGAGTTTTGAAGCATGTTAAGGGGGTCAAATTACAGCTCAAATCTGCGGAATAATAATAAAGAAAGGATAAAATGCTAGAAATTCAACAGGGTCCTCTGTCCCAAAAAGACATTCAGTCCCTCAATATCACAATAGTCCATAAATGGGAAATAGTCAGCTTGAAAAACTATCCAACAAACCTTCAACAAAGTGGTCACTGGAAGGACTGGACTGTGTGCCATTTTCCTCCTGGGCTTTTTTTGGACCATCTTGACCTCTTTCGCCCTTCTTAGTTACCTCTCCAGGAACTCTGACGAGACTTTTATCCTTTTTGTGGTTTCAATGGTTCCAACAGCCTACAAAAACACAAGCATAGGACAATTTTGTCAGAGAACGCTGAGTCAGCAGACTCTGGCTGGGCCAACACTTCAAGACTGACATATTTAATAACACACTGGACGTGAAGTTGTTGAAAAGTACATGATTGACAAGACATTATTCTCTTTTTGGAGGCAGCAGTATGTCTGCTAGCTTCTTCACCCTCAACCACCTTACATTACTCTTTATGCACACACACACTTTGAAGAGGTGAGCAAATATATCATGCTTTGTTGTAGCTACACAACTAAATAAGGCATACATCCATCCATCCATCCATTTTCTACCACTTAGTCCCTTTAGGGTCGCGGGGGGCGCTGGTGCCTATCTCAGCTTCAATCAGGCGGAAAGCCAAGTACACCCTGGACAAGTCGCCATCTCATCGCAGGGCTAAGGCATACATTGTTGTAGCATCACAACTAAATATATCATGCTTTGTTGTAGCAATAAAACTAAATATATCATGCTTTGTTGTAGCAATAAAACTAAATATATCATGCTTTGTTGTAGCAATACAACTAAATATGTCATACATTTCCAAATGATGAGAATATGATGAAAGTATGGACATCTACAAGCAAGTTGACTCCGAGACGAGTGTAATTTGCGGCCATCATTTTTAGGATTGTGACTTCCAAGAGGAAAAATGTAAAAGACTCAATCTAAATGCCAAACTGAAAAAGAGGAGCACCCTTGAGGGAGACAGATTGAGTCAGAAAATGTGAGAAAACAAAGAAGGAAGGCTCACAAACTAAAAGAAACAAGATGAGCTGCTCGTATTCTACTTTGTCTCCTCTTCTACTGATGTTTTGGTATCTATGGAAGAGGTGGAGTCAGAATATAATCATTCTTTTATATTTATTTATTTCTCATGAGGTCAATTAACCCGATCAGTTTTGAAGTAATCATGGACCAGAGTGACTAAGATCAAAATAATACTTCTACATTCCTTTATCTACACACTTGTGTTGATGACGTCACACCAAGGGATATATATCCATTCTGCCGATACAGTTAGTTATCTACTGATTACTGGAGAACCAACTGATGATACAGTTAGTTATCTACTGATTACTGGAAAACTAACAGGTGATACAGTTAGTTATCTACTGATCACTGGAAAACTAACTGATGATACAGTTAGTTATCTACTGATCACTGGAAAACTAACTGATGATACAGTTAGTTATCTACTGATTACTGGAAAACTAACAGGTGATACAGTAAGTTATCTACTGATTACTGGAAAACTAATTGATGATACAGTTAGTTATCTACTGATTACTGGAAAACTAATTGATGATACAGTTAGTTATCTACTGATTACTGGAAAACTAACTGATGATACAGTTAGTTATCTACTGATTACTGGAAAACTAACAGGTGATACAGTTAGTTATCTACTGATTACTGGAAAACTAACTTATGATACGGTTACTTATCTACTGATTACTGGAATAACTAACTGATGATACAGTTAGTTATCTACTGATTACTGGAATAACTAAGTGATGATACAGTTAGTTATCTACTGATTACTGGAAAACCAAATGATAGTTAGTTATCTAGTGATTCCAGTAAATACAGTCAACAAGAACAATGACAACTTGGTAGAAGTGCACTTATTTCAAATTAGATTCAAAGAACGATAAAGTAATGAAAATGATGATATATATAAACTGATAACGTTTACTAAATCCCATTGTGTACATTTTGTTGATTACCTACTCAGTGGCCTAGTGGTTAGAGTGTCCGCCCTGAGCTGGGTAGGTTGTGAGTTCAAACCCCGGCCGAGTCATACCAAAGACTATAAAAATGTGAGCCATTACCTCCCTGCTTGGCACTCAGCATCAAGGCTTGGAATTGGGGGTTAAATCACCATAAATAATTCCCGGGCGCGGCACCGCTGCTGCTCACTGCTCCCCTCACCTCCCAGGGGGTGATCAAGGGGATGGGTCAAATGCAGAGGACACATTTCACCACACCTAGTGTGTGTGTGTGTGTGTGTGTGTGTGTGTGTGTGCGTGTGCGTGTGTGTGTGTGTGTGTGTGTGTGTGTGTGAGACAATCATTGCTACTTTAACTTTTAACTTAACATTAATGTGTGTGTGAGACAATCATTGCTACTTTAACTTTTAACTTAACATTAATGTGTGTGTGAGACAATCATTGCTACTTTAACTTTTAACTTAACATTAATGTGTGTGTGAGACAATCATTGCTAACTTAACATTAATACTTTCATAAATATAAACATTTTAAACTTGTGGTCATGTGGCTTTCTTGTATTCGGCTGTATTCTGGTATCATATTTTCTCCATCTGTGTGACGATACAGGAGCCCACTGAAGCCCACCCGCCCGAGAAGACTTTAGCACAAGCCTCCAACCCAGAGACGGGAGCCCCAAAAGCGGCGAAGCCTCCAAAGTGGCCCACGCAGGCCTTGCTACGTCTCCTGCAGACAGCCTTTAACCGGCAGAGCCCCGCCTTCCAGGGGCCCCGCTCAGCCTGGAGGAAAGCGCCGCCTGGAAGATTGACCCCCGTCCCGGCGACGCAAACCCCGCCGCAGAAACTGTCCCAGGCCCTGGACATGATGGACAAGTACGACAGCGTCTACAGCGACTACAGCGATGGCTTCTACAGCAGCAAGCCTTACAGGCACCGAGATGACCGCCTGCTGGAGGCCTTCTTCCACATCCTCCACGCCCAGGAGCAGAAATGACAGCACTTGGATTCCACAATGGGTTGGTTGGGAAGCAGAGGACCAAGACAGACCTCAAAACTCTTATTCAGTTCTGTGTTGTCCCCCAAAATGCTGCATATCTGATCTCCTTATCTTCAGTTCAGGAATGACTTTTTAGTTCTGAGTCAAGCAGAACTTCTCTGCTCTCCTTTCGGTCTTTACTGCCTGCGTCACAGTACGTCTTTTCTCTCGAGACACACTAGGATAATGTTGACTTTTATGTCAGGTGACCTGCAGTCCTGTGCAAAAGTCTTGGCGAGCTTTACCTCTAAAGGCTTAGTGGCCACATGCGTGGACAGCACCTTTTAGCTCTTATTTCCAACATGGTGTAGACTACTGAATTGGGGTCTGATGGCCGCTTATGTGGACACTTATACTGCCATCTGGTGGTGTCAGAAGAGTATAACATACCATGGAATTTGGGGAAAAAAGGGTAAAAATAATAATTAGCATGTCACTATACATGAAGTACATGTTTGTGTACCTATGGACTAAGCACATCATATCAAAAGATGATTCTTAGTTTTTATTCTAATTAGGGTCCAATGAGCCCAAATAGCAAAGAAAAAGAAAAGCAGGTAAACAAAAAGCTTGGGCCTTAAGAGGATAAGAAGTTGTCATTCAAACATAGTACAACTACACACCGTTTGAACAGTAACACTGTGTTGGAACATTTCATCGGGTGATTATTTGGCATGCCACACTTTGAGTCTCACTGTCCTAGTGGAATACATTGTCCTTATTTGAGTCATACGGTGGCCAAGAAGGGTCACAACAAACTAAAATAACATAGTCAGGATGTTCTTATCAGGGTTTTATGCTGCACATTCCCTTCATCCTCGATACCAATACTGATCACATGGACTAACTGGACATTTTCGTACCTTTATTCATTGTCAATATTTCAACTAGTTTCCATCCATCCATCCATTTTATACCGCTTATTCCCTTTGGAGTCGCGGGGGGTGCTGGTGCCTATCTCAGCTACAATCGGGCGGAAGGCGGGGTACACCCTGGACAAGTCGCCACCTCATCGCAGGGCCAACACAGATAGACAGACAACATTCACACTCACATTCACACACTAGGGCCATTTCTTAGTCTTTTATTTCATACAAAATGTTTGAGCAAACTAAGACAAAAGTGCACAATAACTACACAAAAGCAAAAACTAAGAATTTAATTGTAGAGCACTTTTCTACCTTCAAGGAACTCAAAGTGCTTTGACACTATTTCCACATTCATCCATTCACACACACGTTCACACACTGATGGCCATGCAAGGCCCTAACAACCAACCATCAGGAGCAAGGGTGAAGTGTCTTGATCAATGGCACAACGGACGTGACGAGGTTGGTGGAAGGTGGGGATTGAACCAGGAACCCTCAGGTTGCTGGCACGGCCACTCTCTCAACCCCGCCACACCGTCCCCAAGTATGATCTTTTAACTTACGATCTTTGGTCTGCGCACTCAAACTCTTCCTGTGTCCAGGGAAATGTTTCCTGACTTTGTAAACATTAACAATTTTTTTTTAAGTGATAAAAATATTGATCAATCAAATACTGATCAGGGTTTCACCCAGAATGTGCTCAATATGTAGATTGCATAATAATCCATCCATTTCCTACCGCTTATTCCCTTTTGGGGTCACAGGGGACGCTGGCGCCTATCTCAGCTACCAGTGGGCGGAAGGCGGCGTACACCCAGCACAAGTCTCCACCTCATCGCAGGGCTTGCATAATAATAACAATACATTTTACTTATCAGACTCAAGGACACCGTACAAAATCAAAACAACAACATCCGTGGGACAACAACAACAACAAAGATTTCAAAAGAACAAGCAGTCAGGAATAATAATAATAATGTCTTTGAATCTGTGATGACACATAGTGTTCTTTAAAAAGGCTAAAACATGTTATACTTACTTTTAAAAACAAATCTGTTATTATTTGCTCTATTCTTTAATTTTATTCAATTTTTCAGGTTTCTAGGGACGTCTCCAATTCTTTCTACAGACTTTTTCTTTATGTACAAAAAAATTACAAAAATCCAGTATCTTTTTCTTGACGTTATTGGAGTCTGTACTCGTGTTTAGAGAAGATTTGCTTCTGTGTGACGTCACACTGCTTGGTCCTCGATTGATTGAAACTTTTATTAGTAGATTGCACAGTACAGTACATATTCCGTACAATTGACCACTAAATGGTAACACCCCAATAAGTTTGTCAACATTTCATGGTCTCTCGCCTGTCGTCTTCATTTTGTAGCTGGTAGTCTGCACTTGCACACCTGGGCTACATTAAAGGACGTCCACATGGCAGACATGTAGGTGGTAGTCTGCACTTGCACACCTGGGCTACATTAAAGGACGTCCACTTGGCAGACATGTAGGTGGTAGTCTGCACTTGCACACCTGGGCTACATTAAAGGACGTCCACTTGGCAGACATGTAGGTGGTAGTCTGCACTTGCACACCTGGGCTACATTAAAGGACGTCCACATGGCAGACATGTAGGTGGTAGTCTGCACTTGCACACCTGGCCTACATTAAAGGACGTCCACATGGCAGACATGTATCTGGTAGTCTGCACTTGCACACCTGGGCTACATTAAAGGACGTCCACATGGCAGACATGTAGGTGGTAGTCTGCACTTGCACACCTGGGCTACATTAAAGGATGTCCACATGGCAGACATGTAGGTGGTAATCTGCACTTGCACACCTGGGCTACATTAAAGGACGTCCACATGGCAGACATGTATCTGGTAGTCTGCACTTGCACACCTGGGCTACATTAAAGGACGTCCACATGGCAGACATGTAGGTGGTAGTCTGCACTTGCACACCTGGGCTACATTAAAGGACGTCCACTTGGCAGACATGTAGGTGGTAGTCTGCACTTGCACACCTGGCCTACATTAAAGGACGTCCACATGGCAGACATGTAGGTGGTAGTCTGCACTTGCACACCTGGGCTACATTAAAGGACGTCCACTTGGCAGACATGTAGGTGGTAGTCTGCACTTGCACACCTGGGCTACATTAAAGGACGTCCACTTGGCAGACATGTAGGTGGTAGTCTGCACTTGCACACCTGGGCTACATTAAAGGACGTCCACATGGCAGACATGTAGGTGGTAGTCTGCACTTGCACACCTGGCCTACATTAAAGGACGTCCACATGGCAGACATGTATCTGGTAGTCTGTACTTGCACACCTGGGCTACATTAAAGGACGTCCACATGGCAGACATGTAGGTGGTAGTCTGCACTTGCACACCTGGGCTACATTAAAGGATGTCCACATGGCAGACATGTAGGTGGTAATCTGCACTTGCACACCTGGGCTACATTAAAGGACGTCCACATGGCAGACATGTATCTGGTAGTCTGCACTTGCACACCTGGGCTACATTAAAGGACGTCCACATGGCAGACATGTAGGTGGTAGTCTGCACTTGCACACCTGGGCTACATTAAAGGACGTCCACTTGGCAGACATGTAGGTGGTAGTCTGCACTTGCACACCTGGGCTACATTAAAGGACGTCCACATGGCAGACATGTAGGTGGTAGTCTGCACTTGCACACCTGGGCTACATTAAAGGACGTCCACATGGCAGACATGTAGGTGGTAGTCTGCACTTGCACACCTGGGCTACATTAAAGGACGTCCACATGGCAGACATGTAGGTGGTAGTCTGCACTTGGACACCTGGGGTACATCAAAGGACGTCCACATGGCAGACATGTAGGCTGTAGTCTGCACTTGCACACCTGGGCTACATTAAAGGACGTCCACATGGCAGACATGTAGGTGGTAGTCTGCACTTGCACACCTGGCCTACATTAAAGGACGTCCACTTGGCAGAAATGTAGGTGGTAGTCTGCACTTGCACACCTGGGCTACATTAAAGGACGTCCACATGGCAGACATGTAGGTGGTAGTCTGCACTTGCACACCTGGGCTACATTAAAGGACGTCCACATGGCAGACATGTAGGTGGTAGTCTGCACTTGCACACCTGGGCTACATTAAAGGACGTCCACATGGCAGACATGTATCTGGTAGTCTGCACTTGCACACCTGGGCTACATTAAAGGACGTCCACATGGCAGATATGTATCTGGTAGTCTGCACTTGCACACCTGGCCTACATTAAAGGACGTCCACATGGCAGACATGTAGGTGGTAGTCTGCACTTGCACACCTGGGCTACATTAAAGGACGTCCACATGGCAGACATGTAGGTGGTAGTCTGCACTTGCACACCTGGGCTACATTAAAGGACGTCCACATGGCAGACATGTAGGTGGTAGTCTGCACTTGCACACCTGGCCTACATTAAAGGACGTCCACATGGCAGACATGTAGGTGGTAGTCTGCACTTGCACACCTGGGCTACATTAAAGGACGTCCACATGGCAGACATGTAGGTGGTAGTCTGCACTTGCACACCTGGGCTACATTAAAGGACGTCCACATGGCAGACATGTAGGTGGTAGTCTGCACTTGCACACCTGGGCTACATTAAAGGACGTCCACATGGCAGACATGTAGGTGGTAGTCTGCACTTGCACACCTGGGCTACATTAAAGGACGTCCACATGGCAGACATGTAGGTGGTAGTCTGCACTTGCACACCTGGGCTACATTAAAGGACGTCCACATGGCAGACATGTATCTGGTAGTCTGCACTTGCACACCTGGGCTACATTAAAGGACGTCCACATGGCAGACATGTAGGTGGTAGTCTGCACTTGCACACCTGGGCTACATTAAAGGACGTCCACATGGCAGACATGTATCTGGTAGTCTGCACTTGCACACCTGGGCTACATTAAAGGACGTCCACATGGCAGACATGTAGGTGGTAGTCTGCACTTGCACACCTGGCCTACATTAAAGGACGTCCACATGGCAGACATGTAGGTGGTAGTCTGCACTTGCACACCTGGGCTACATTAAAGGACGTCCACATGGCAGACATGTAGGTGGTAGTCTGCACTTGCACACCTGGGCTACATTAAAGGACGTCCACATGGCAGACATGTAGGTGGTAGTCTGCACTTGCACACCTGGGCTACATTAAAGGACGTCCACATGGCAGACATGTAGGTGGTAGTCTGCACTTGCACACCTGGGCTACATTAAAGGACGTCCACATGGCAGACATGTAGGTGGTAGTCTGCACTTGCACACCTGGGCTACATTAAAGGACGTCCACATGGCAGACATGTATCTGGTAGTCTGCACTTGCACACCTGGGCTACATTAAAGGACGTCCACATGGCAGACATGTAGGTGGTAGTCTGCACTTGCACACCTGGGCTACATTAAAGGACGTCCACATGGCAGACATGTATCTGGTAGTCTGCACTTGCACACCTGGGCTACATTAAAGGACGTCCACATGGCAGACATGTAGGTGGTAGTCTGCACTTGCACACCTGGCCTACATTAAAGGACGTCCACATGGCAGACATGTAGGTGGTAGTCTGCACTTGCACACCTGGGCTACATTAAAGCAGTGGTCCCCAACCTTTTTGTATCCACGGACCGGTCAATGCTTAATAATTTGTCCCGCGGCTCAGTGATCAGTCTTTTTCCGGCGGCCATATTTTCGGTGCTTCACTAGTTAATAATGCACAAATACTTTACATCCATTCCTACATTACACTTTATTACTTTGATTAGTTTTCACAACAAAAAAGAAACCATCACTTTGAAGGTGTGGCGGCTTTTATTTTTCCATGATCAATTACATGTGGGCAACTCCTGCTGATACTAAGTTCAAGTTAAAGTACCAATGATAGTCACACACACACACACACACATACACACACACACACACACACACACACACACACACACACACACACACACACACACACACACACACACACACACACTAGGTGTGGTGAAATGTGTCCTCTGCATTTGACCCATCCCCTTGTTCACCCCCTGGGAGGTGAGGGGAGCAGTGAGCAGCAATGGTGGCCACGCCCGGGAATCATTTTTGGTGATTTAACCCCCAATTCCAAGCCTTGATGCTGAGTGCCAAGCAGGGAGGTAATGGCTCCCATTTTTATAGTCTTTGGTATGACTCGGCCGGGGTTTGAACTCACAACCTACCCATCCCAGGGCGGACACTCTAACCACGAGGCCACTGAGCACTCTGGGTAATTAAACCACTAATTTATGGCTTGATCAGCTGTCCTGACACACCAACAGTTGTTATATTATCCCCTTTTTAACATACTTGTTACCTTCCTGCTTAATTTCTGCTGCAACGTAGTTTCCATCTACACTTTTTAAACTTCACCGTATTTCTTTAAAGCTAGCTTAGCTATTAGCATGCTAGCTCTTAGTCCTTCAGTGATAATGAGACCTGATAGTAATACTCAAGACGCTAAGAAATGTTTTATTTCCTGTAATGGAGGTGATTATTATTAACTCACAGGACCGGCTCCACACTGTGTATGGAGACACATAATTGGCTGCTAGCTAGTGGAACAGGGGACTAGAAATAAGTAGCGTCAGCCAGAGGGGATCAGCATTAAAAGGTGCTAATCGGCACGACTTCCAGCCACAAGTTGTGGCATAATGTTGTATTGTTGCGTTGGCAGTCGTGCTGTGGCTTCAAAGTTGCTGTTGTGACCTTTCTGGGCCACCGTAGCCTGGCTCCACGCCCGGGAGTCATAGCGGCCCCAGCACAAAGCAGGAAGGGAGCTAGCGTGCTACCACTGAACAGACGTCCACAAATCCAACACTTGGTCGCAACAAGACTTTTTACACAGGACTGTAGTTCACGTCATGATTTCACAGGACAAAATAGTTGAAAGGCAATAAGCTGGCACTTCCAGCTAGATGACTAATTGTCAAGGTGGTCTGCTCACCTTGCTCCACAACAGGGGTGTCAAAGTCAATGACTACTATTACAACACTGTTTTGCACGCACCAATACTACAGCACTGTTGGCGCTGGGAATTTTCAAAATGGGGTCCCTGGGACCCCATCACTTTTTTTGGAAGCGTTTTGAAAACAAATGATAAATGCATGCATTAATTATCCTCTTATATCTCACATTCTGGGCAGCACGGTGGTATGGTGGTTAGTGCATGTGCCTCACAATACGAAGGTCCCGAGTAGTCCTGAGTTCGATCCTGCGCTCGGGATCTTTCTGTGTGGAGTTTGCATGTTCTCCCCGTGACTGCGTGGGTTCTACTCTGGCTTCCTCCCACCTCCAAAGACATGCACCTGGGGATAGGCCCCTCCCACCTCCAAAGACATGCACCTGGGGATAGGCCCCTCCCACCTCAATAGGTTGATTGGCAACACTAAATGGTCCCTAGTGTGTGAATGTTGTCTGTCTAATCTGTGTTGGCCCTGCGATGAGGTGGTGACTTGTCCAGGGTGTACGCCGCCTTCTGCCCAAATACAGCCGGGATAGGCTCCAGCACCCCCTGCAACCCCAAAAAAGGATATGCAGTAGAAAATGGATGGATGTATGAATGGTCCCTAGTGTGTGAATGTGAGTGTGAATGTTGTCTATCTGTGTTGGCCATGTGATGAGGTGGTGACTTGTCCAGGGTGCACGCCGCCTTCCGCCCAAATGCAGCTGGGATAGGCTCCAGCACCCCCCGCGACCCCAAAAAAGGACAAGCGGTAGAAAATGTATGTATGTATGAATGGTCCCTAGTGTGTGAATGTTGTCTATCTGTGTTGGCCCTGTGATGAGGTGGCGACTTGTCCAGGGTGTACCCTGCCTTCCGCCCGATTGTAGCTGAGATAGGCTCCAGCACCCCCCGCGACCTCATAACGGACAGGCGGTTAAAAAAATGGATGTATCTCACATTGTATATTGTGTTTTGGAGAAAGGTTGTCCTAAATGTTACTTTACTCAGTAAACAAATAACACAAAATGCACATGTAAACAAAGTATTCAGTTCTAATAATTCATTCACTTTCTTCTTTCCTTCATGGATCTAAACTTTACCACTACTGATATTGTTTTCTATATTTTTATTGTCATATTTTCAGAAGGTGTTTGTTCTATTTTTGGCCCAAGTAGGACAAGTTAGTTTGAATGTCCTGAATAAATCCACAAATATTGTGTAGGAGCTGACATGACTTTGACATCCCTGCTCTACAAAGTACAGAAAGATTATTTAGTGAGAGACAAA
Source organism: Nerophis ophidion (assembly GCF_033978795.1). Taxonomy (NCBI): domain Eukaryota; kingdom Metazoa; phylum Chordata; class Actinopteri; order Syngnathiformes; family Syngnathidae; genus Nerophis; species Nerophis ophidion. The sequence continues at coordinate 22,455,553 of NC_084626.1, forward strand.
CAATTGTATTGTCACGCTAAAAGAATCTCTTCCTGCACGAAAGGAAAAAGTACTGCCAGAGTATAGAATCGGGCACCAATTTGATCTTTGTAGTTTGCAGTGAGGGTGTAACGGTACACAAAAATTCCGGTTCGGTTCGTACTTTGGTTTGGAGGTCATTCAAAATACCAAATTTGCAAAATCTTCCACCAAATATATTTTTCTTAGTGGAATATTTGATGTGAAGTAATGGGAACCTTGGATAGGCCAATAATTCATAATAACATTGATTTTGATTCAATATTATGTTTTGAGCAATGACAGTTTGTAAGGAAAAAAAAGAGCTTTGTTTTATTAGTCAACATTGCAACTTTTTCTAAATTACATTTAACCTTCAAGCTTTTTTATTTCACTTTTGTTATGTTTTTGTTTATTTTAATAGTATTTTTAGAATGTGCCGCGGGCCTTTAAAACATTAGCTGTGGGCCACTAATGACCTCCGGGGCACACTTTTGACACCCCCACTATAGATAATAAAAAATGAAATCTGATAAATCAATGGATAAAAAGAAGAGCCTGACGCATCTGTCTCTGTCTCTGTCTCTGTCTCTGTCCCTGTCTCTGTCCCTGTCCCTGTCTCTGTCTCTGTCTCTGTCCCTGTCCCTGTCCCTGTCTCTGTCTCTGTCCCTGTCTCTGTCTCTGTCCCTGTCCCTGTCCCTGTCCCTGTCCCTGTCCCTGTCCCTGTCCCTGTCCCTGTCTCTGTCTCTGTCTCTGTCCCTGTCCCTGTCCCTGTCCCTGTCTCTGTCTCTGTCCCTGTCTCTGTCTCTGTCCCTGTCTCTGTCTCTGTCTCTGTCTCTGTCTCTGTCCCTGTCTCTGTCTCTGTCCCCGTCTCCGTCTCCGTCTCCGTCCCTGTCCCTGTCCCTGTCCCTGTCCCTGTCTCTGTCTCTGTCTCTGTCTCTGTCTCTGTCCCTGTCCCTGTCTCTGTCTCTGTCTCTGTCTCTGTCCCTGTCCCTGTCCCTGTCCCTGTCTCTGTCTCTGTCTCTGTCTCTGTCTCTGTCCCTGCCTCACCAATGCTGCTGCGTGCACGAACAATTTGTTTTGTCCTTAACCCCTTCTTAACCCTGAACGTACATTGAAAATACACGCAACCATAACTCAAAATGCCGGACATTTGAGGCATTTAAGAAACTCCACCCTGACAGCCCTGCAAAAGAGGACATGTTTGGTGCTAGCAGTGACCGGACTAGGATAGACTGACCATACGTCCTCTTTTCACCGGACATGTCCTCTTTTGCGGGGCTGTCAGGGTGGAGTTTCTTAAATGCCTCAAATGTCCGGCATTTTGAGTATTGTTGACGCTACTTAAAATGTCCGTCTGGAAACTCGTTCGGTCCAACTCCGCACCGAACCGAAACCCCGGTACCGAAAGGGTTCAACACAAATACAAGTACCGTTACACCCTAGTTTGCAGTCTTGTCTGACTTTGTACTATGCTGCATTAAAGGAAATATTTTTCTATGGATCCTCATAGTTTCTAGAACACGGTATCAATCAAAGAGTTGATTGCGTGGTGTGATTAGTGCAAGAGAAGACTGGAGGTGTGTTGTCCAGCTTCATGAAGATGTACCTTCTTTGTCCTTCTGTACGCCGCTCTCTGGAATGTTGCAGTGCCAAACAAAGTGTGTGTGGCCCACCTGCTGTGCGTCCAAAGTGTGTGTGACCCGCCTGCTGTGCGTCCAAAGTGTGTGTGACCCGCCTGCTGTGCGTCCAAAGTGTGTGTGACCCGCCTGCTGTGCGTCCAAAGTGTGTGTGGCCCGCCTGCTGTGCGTCCAAAGTGTGTGTGACCCGCCTGCTGTGCGTCCAAAGTGTGTGTGACCCGCCTGCTGTGCGTCCAAAGTGTGTGTGACCCGCCTGCTGTGCGTCCAAAGTGTGTGTGGCCCGCCTGCTGTGCGTCCAAAGTGTGTGTGACCCGCCTGCTGTGCGTCCAAAGTGTGTGTGACCCGCCTGCTGTGCGTCCAAGGATGAGACCGCAGACTTAAGCAGAGTCCATGTGGTCCAGTGTCCACCTGCCAGCCCCAACAAGACCACAGGACAAGGACCATGTCCGGGTTCAAAAACAATGTCATTTCTTCTTAGCGTAGCTTCTATGAATAATGTTTGACCTTCTTTTCTTTTGGCTGACGCTTGTTTACATGAGCCAAAATTATGTTGCAAATTCTGTATGGATGTAAAAAAAAAATGTAAAAAAAATGGAGATTTATCGTAATAAACTGCAAAGTGACCTCTGGAGTGTGTGGGTTGTTGTGCTGCAGATACGTGCACTTTGTACTTTACCAAGCAGGTGAGGACTTCCTGCTTTGATGGCGCCCTTTGCTAGACCCCGCCCCCATTGGCCCCCGTTATGTGTTTACATACCCCTTACAAAATAGGTACCGTATTTTCCATATTTCCTTTTTTTTCTCAAAACTCGACAGTGCGTCTTGTAACCCGGTGCACCTAATGTACAGAATCATTCTGGGTGTGCTTACTGACATCAAAGCAATGTTATTTGGTACATGGTGTAATGATAAGTGTGACCATGAGATGACATAAGAGATACATGTAGACTGCAATATGATGGCAGTCACACATAAGAGATACATGTAGACTGCAATATGATGGCAGTCACACATAAGAGATACATGTAGACTGCAATATGATGGCAGTCACACATAAGAGATACATGTAGACTGCAATATGATGGCAGTCACACATAAGAGATACATGTAGACTGCAATATGATGGCAGTCACACATAAGAGATACATGTAGACTGCAATATGATGGCAGTCACACATAAGAGATACGTGTAGACTGCAATATGATGGCAGTCACACATAAGAGATACATGTAGACTGCAATATGATGGCAGTCACACATAAGAGATACGTGTAGACTGCAATATGATGCCAGTCACACATAAGAGATACATGTAGACTGCAATATGATGGCAGTCACACATAAGAGATACATGTAGACTGCAATATGATGGCAGTCACACATAAGAGATACATGTAGACTGCAATATGATGGCAGTCACACATAAGAGATACATGTAGACTGCAATATGATGGCAGTCACACATAAGAGATACATGTAGACTGCAATATGATGGCAGTCACACATAAGAGATACATGTAGACTGCAATATGATGGCAGTCACACATAAGAGATACATGTAGACTGCAATATGATGGCAGTCACACATAAGAGATACATGTAGACTGCAATATGATGGCAGTCACACATAAGAGATACGTGTAGACTGCAATATGATGGCAGTCACACATAAGAGATACATGTAGACTGCAATATGATGGCAGTCACACAAGAGATACGTGTAGACTGCAATATGATGGCAGTCACACATAAGAGATACGTGTAGACTGCAATATGATGGCAGTCACACATAAGAGATACATGTAGACTGCAATATGATGGCAGTCACACATAAGAGATACGTGTAGACTGCAATATGATGGCAGTCACACATAAGAGATACATGTAGACTGCAATATGATGGCAGTCACACATAAGAGATACATGTAGACTGCAATATGATGGCAGTCACACATAAGAGATACATGTAGACTGCAATATGATGGCAGTCACACATAAGAGATACATGTAGACTGCAATATGATGGCAGTCACACATAAGAGATACATGTAGACTGCAATATGATGGCAGTCACACATAAGAGATACGTGTAGACTGCAATATGATGGCAGTCACACATAAGAGATACATGTAGACTGCAATATGATGGCAGTCACACATAAGAGATACGTGTAGACTGCAATATGATGGCAGTCACACATAAGAGATACATGTAGACTGCAATATGATGGCAGTCACACATAAGAGATACATGTAGACTGCAATATGATGGCAGTCACACAAGAGATACGTGTAGACTGCAATATGATGGCAGTCACACATAAGAGATACGTGTAGACTGCAATATGATGGCAGTCACACATAAGAGATACATGTAGACTGCAATATGATGGCAGTCACACATAAGAGATACATGTAGACTGCAATATGATGGCAGTCACACATAAGAGATACGTGTAGACTGCAATATGATGGCAGTCACACATAAGAGATACATGTAGACTGCAATATGATGGCAGTCACACATAAGAGATACGTGTAGACTGCAATATGATGGCAGTCACACATAAGAGATACGTGTAGACTGCAATATGATGGCAGTCACACATAAGAGATACATGTAGACTGCAATATGATGGCAGTCACACAAGAGATACGTGTAGACTGCAATATGATGGCAGTCACACATAAGAGATACGTGTAGACTGCAATATGATGGCAGTCACACATAAGAGATACATGTAGACTGCAATATGATGGCAGTCACACATAAGAGATACGTGTAGACTGCAATATGATGGCAGTCACACATAAGAGATATGTGTAGACTGCAATATGATGGCAGTCACACATAAGAGATACGTGTAGACTGCAATATGATGGCAGTCACACATAAGAGATACATGTGGACTGCAATATGATGGCAGTCACACATAAGAAATACATGTAGACTGCAATATGATGCCAGTCACACATAAGAGATACATGTAGACTGCAATATGATGGCAGTCACACATAAGAGATACATGTAGACTGCAATATGATGGCAGTCACACATAAGAGATACATGTAGACTGCAATATGATGGCAGTCACACATAAGAGATACATGTAGACTGCAATATGATGGCAGTCACACATAAGAGATACGTGTAGACTGCAATATGATGGCAGTCACACATAAGAGATACATGTAGACTGCAATATGATGGCAGTCACACATAAGAGATACGTGTAGACTGCAATATGATGCCAGTCACACATAAGAGATACATGTAGACTGCAATATGATGGCAGTCACACATAAGAGATACATGTAGACTGCAATATGATGGCAGTCACACATAAGAGATACATGTAGACTGCAATATGATGGCAGTCACACATAAGAGATACATGTAGACTGCAATATGATGGCAGTCACACATAAGAGATACGTGTAGACTGCAATATGATGGCAGTCACACATAAGAGATACAGTGGGGCAAACAAGTATTTAGTCAGCCAGCGATTGTGCAAGTTCTCCCACTTCAAATGATGACAGAGGTCTGTCATTTTCATCATAGGTACACTTCAACTGTGAGAGACAGAATTTGGGGAAAAATCCAGGAATTCACATTGTAGGAATTTTAAAGAATTTATTTTTGTAAATGATGGTGGAAAATAAGTATTTGGTCAAGCATTCAAAGCTCTCACTGATGGAAGGAGGTTTTGGCTCCAAATCTCAGGATACATGGCCCCATTCATTCTTTCCTTAACACGGATCAATCGTCCTGTCCCCTTAGCAGAAAAACAGCCCCAAAGCATGATGTTTCCACCCCCATGCTTCACAGTAGGTATGGTGTTCTTGGGATGCAACTCAGTATTCTTCTTCCTCCAAACACCACCAGTTGAGTTTATACCAAAAAGTTCTATTTTGGTTTCATCTGACCACATGACATTCTCCCAATCCTCTGCTGTATCATTCATGTATCCATTTTGGTATCAACTCAACTCGTCGTGTTTGGAGGAAGAAGAATACTGAGTTGCATCCCAAGAACACCATACCTACTGTGAAGCATGGGGGTGGAAAGATCATGCTTTGGGGCTGTTTTCCTGCTAAGGGGACAGGACGGTGCATGTGGGAGGAAGCCAGAGTACCCGGAGGGAACCCACACAGTCTCGGGGAGAACATGCAAACTCCACACAGAAAGCTCCTTAGCCTGGAAATCGAACCCAGGTCCTTGTCACTGTGAAGCACGAGCGCTAAGCACTGCACCACTGTATTTAGTATGTGCAGCATGCTTGTCTTTCTGAGACATGTCTTGCAGTACATAAGGATTTTAACATAAAAGTGTTTGTACAACCTTTCACTGGGCAACATGTTCTTTTAAGTCAGCTATTAAAACATTAGACTTCAATGCTGTGTATCTGTTCAATAGCTGGCAGTTCCAACACATAGCGAGGTTCAATTCCATGCAGTGTGCAAAAGACCAAAGACATAACCCTCCATGTCTGAAACCACTTGCCACAAAATACAAGACATCTTGTTGTTAGCCAAAAGTTAAGTAAGCTAATGCTTTAAACAAACCCCTAAAACAATTATGGCATGCTTTAATTGTACATGTACTATCTGTAAAACCTTTCATTTAGACAGAATACTATCATACATTTGAGAGTATTTGCAGGCTTGTGACATTAAAGTATTAGCAAATGCATTTTACTTTGTTTTTTAATTATTTCCACAGTAAAGTCATGTGTGTTCTAGGTTTTAAGGCCATAGTCATTTAGTTTTGTACTATTCCTTGCTTTGCAGGAATCCACTCTATTTACTACCGGAATAAACTATTTTGGCTTTTGCAGTGTTTTACTGTTGATTTTTAACAATTGCTTGCAGGAGGGTTTATTTTAACAGTGTTATTGGAATGCATAAAAACAAAAAACACGTGTGTGTGCTTGTCTTACATAAGGATGTTGAATGATAGGCACTAATCCCAAAAAAAGGGCAGTTCCCTTTTAAAGGCTGAGGACTTGTTTCACTAAAAGAGCGTTAACCAATGGTTTACAATATTAAAGTTTTTGCCTACTTTTTTGACAAGATACTGAATTTGTTGTTGTTTATTTGCTTTAAAGTAGGATGAGGCTTCCCTCTCTCCACCTCCATGAAATAGTCATAAGTACACCTCTGCATTACATTGTATCCTCATGGACACACACACGTCTCCCAATGTAGTCGCAGTGACCACAAAACATGCTTCGTCATATTCTAGTACAGCAAAAAAAAAGCAGTTGAAAAGAAAAAAGAAAAAAAAAGGGGGAGAAAGGGAAAAAAAAACTTGCTAATAATATCTGGTTACTTTCTGTTGACTTTTGTACTTTCATCACTTGCAGTTTCTATCTACACTTCTGTTCAAATGTAATAAGCACTTATTCTTTTCTTGTTTTCAAACTTTACATTAGTTTTAGGTGATACTCCAAATGTTAGCCCAAAAATTGAAAAATAATAATTAACATGATTTATTTAATTTTGGGACACAATAATAAATACATCATTAATTGAATTTTTTTTCATGTTGTCCCAAAATTAAATTAAATAGTTACTTAATTGTGTCATTAATGGAATAGTGAAATAATGAAATCAATCATTTAAATGTGCGTTAATCAATTAAATCATAAAATAATGAAATCAACGAGCAATTAAATGATTGGATAATTAAACAGAATTTTACAATAAGTAAATAACTTACACATTTAAAAACACATTCATTGAATTATTTTCAATGATTATTGATTAATAAAACATTTAAATTAATAATTTAAATAAGTTTTGAATTTTGTCACATTTGTCCCTCTATAGTGTTCAACAGATGGAGCAATATGCCTGGAAATATATATTACAATGTACATTGCAGCCTGCACTGACAACAATGTATGTATGTATATATATATATATATATATATATATATATATATATATATACATATGATATATATATATATATGTTGATTGGCAACACTAAATGGTCCCTAGTGTGTGAATGTTGTCTGTCTATCTGTGATGGCCCTGCGATGAGGTGGCGACTTGTCCAGGGTGTAGTCTGCCTTCCGCCCGATTGTAGCTGAGATAGGCGCCAGCGCCCCCCGCGACCCCAAAAGGGAATAAGCGGTAGAAAATGGATGGATGGATGGATATATATATCTATATATATATATATATAAATATATATATATATATAGATATATATATTCATTTATTTATATACATATTATATATAATATATATATTATATATATATGTGTGCATACATATATATTTATATCTATATATATGTGTAGATATACATATTTCTATTTTAAACATATCTAGATACATATATATGTATTGATATAGATATATGTGTGTGTGTGTGTATATATATATATATATAAATATATATATATATATGTGTGTGTGCATGTTTATATATATATATGTGTAGATATATATATATAATGTTTATATTTATATATATTTGTATTGTAAATATATATGTATTATATTTATATAAATGTATACACCTAGATATATATACATATATATTTATATACATATTATATATATGTGTGTGTGTATATATATATATGTATGTATACATATATATGTGTAGATATGTGTATTTGTATATATGTAGATATATATATTTCTATTTTAAATATATATACACATATACATGTGTGTGTGTATATATGTGTATATATATATATATATACATTATTACATTTATATATCTATCTATATATATCCATCTATATATATATCTATATATATCCATCTATATATATATATATATATATATCCATCTATATATATATATATTTGTGTGTGTGTGTGTGTGAAGATGAGGTAGATCAGATCTACCTGGTCAGTTGAAAAGTAGCTGGCCTGCAGTAAAAGTGTGGCCACCTATGCTTTGGAATATTTAAACAAGGAAAACCGAGAATACCATGAATTGATTAACGTTGAGAAACTTATTGGGGTGTTACCATTTAGTGGTCAATTGTACGGAATATGTACTGTACTGTGCAATCTACTAATAAAAGTTTCAATCAATCAATCAATCAATCAATCAAACTGTACTGTGTAATCTACTTATGAAAGTTAAATCAAATTTCCAAAAAGATTCAGTATATTGAGGTCTCAGGTACTAAAGGACGTTTAATACTGACCACAGACCTCATCCACCATCTAGTGGTCAGAAAAATATCACACCCATTTAAAACCCTAAAGTCCACATTGGAGTTGTCTGCCATTATTTGTGGCTTTCGCACATTTAGCTCCTTTTCCTTCTTTAGTTCAGCATCTGTTTCGAGTCATTCTGCAGATTCTTTATTGTACGGCTTCCAGTGCGCACATCTGGTCGCTTGGGTTTTGGCCCCAGATGTGGAGAGAAGAAGAAAAGAGGGGAGGAGAAGATTGGCGAAGAGGGCGTGGAAGAAGAGACACAAAGGAAGTTGAAGAAAATAAGAGGACATCTGTGACTTTCACGCCACTTTTCCAACAGTGAGAGTTTGTGAAGGACAGCGAGGGCCGGAGAGAGATAGAACATTTTGGCAGGAAGTCAGTGTTTGTCCAGAGAGGTCACAGCATGGCGCTCTTCCCGTTCTGCAAGACACCAACAGGTCAGTACAACCTGAGCCACCGCTGTCTTTTCTGTGCGTGCAGGAACCCACAAAACAATGCCAGTGAGTGAGAGGAGAAGTCTTGTTAAAGCATTTGAAATACTGCACATCTGCCTTCACTCCATGATGCTGTCACGTTGGTACTTGGGACACAAATAGATCAAAACCACATCTGCCAAGTAGCAGCCACTGCAGTCTTCCCGCTAGAGAAAGTCCAAGTACGTGTAGACACTGAAGCACTAGCGCCGTTAAATCATTTCATGCAGCGGGCCACATTTCCCAGGAGAAAAATATCTGGAGACGCACATTCTTGTCATTCCACTGAAGAGCAAAGTGAATAACATCCCAGCAGGCATCACTGCTGAAAGATCCCAGTGTGACCTTTCTTGTGTTTCTCCTCCGTGCAGGAGCGCTCAGAATGTCCAGGATACATCTCCTCCTCTACTTCCTGCTGCTGTCTCTTCTCGTATGTAAGTCTGCACTCTGCACTCTGCACCTCTCTCAACCAAAAAGGGACTTCACATGGACTTAAAAACGCTCCAAAATCTGTGCAGATTCAAGTAGAAAGTAGAATGGAAAAACAAGTTGACTTTATACCAGGCCTGGGCAATTATTCTGAATCAGGGATCAAATTTACAGAAGAAAATGTGTCTGGGGGCCAGTTTATCTATTTTAGGAGCACTAATACAAAACTTCCCATTAATGTCTAATTGAATGCTAAAAAAGTTATGACAGACCACCTTAAAAAAACAAATGTAATTTATTATTTTGTACTGAATGAGACACCCAGAATGTACATGAAAATAAAGAATGTTACAATATTAACTATGAAGGATAAAACAGTGAATATTGACAACATATGAACATCACACCCCCTCTACATCCACATATTGTACAATCAAGCAAAATGCAACAAACACAGCAACATATGAACGCGAAAGGTAAAAACAACAACCTCCAATCTGATATATGTGATATATCACTAAACTTTACAACTTTGTTGTGAAAATCTCCTTCCACGTCTGTCTCTGACACCCACATTTCACACTCTGGAAACACTCTGTGGAAACACTCCCCACCCACACTGCTTGGTGCCTCCTTTGACCTCCTGTCACTTACATCACCATAGTAACTACTTAGATGACAAAAATAACTGATTAGCAGACCATAGTAACTAACTAGATGACCATAACAACTAATTAGATTAGTAAGTAATTAGATGAGCATAGTAAGTAATTAGATGAGCATAGTAAGTAATTAGATGATGCAGATTCCAAGCATTGAAGTAGTTAGTATAGTTGAAGAGTTGGGGTGATTATAAAAGATGAGTGCACATCATAATGTCAGCTACACTTGACATCTTAAACATCTAAAGAAAGGATTTGGGAATGTGAGGCGGGCCAGATTGAAAAGATTAACGGAGCACATTGGCCATATTTTGCCCAGGTCTGCTCTATACACTTAATTGTAATTCCTTGCTAGAACCAAGGGTGTCAAACTCATTTTAGCTCAGGTGGGCCAAACTGCTAAAATCATGGCATGATAAGTAAACAATAAAGACACATTCAGATTGTTTTTCTTTGGCCAAAAATAAAACATGTACATTCTGAAAATGTACAAATGACAAATAATCCTTTGGGAAAAACACTTCAAATTTTGCGGGGGGAAAATGAAAAAAACGTGTGCGGTTTGAAAACCAGAACAAACTTAGTCTTAGTGTCAGTGAATCTACAAAGCCAATAAACATGAAATCAAGATTGAACAAAAGAAATAAGAGACTTCAAATACCTCATTTGTCACGTCCAGGTGTTAAACCTGTGCTAACTCAACAAACTACACACAAAACTGCTGAAGATGGTGGAGTTCCACTCACTCTTCTCTTATCCAACATTTAGGGGCCATGAGGGGGCCAAAGAACAATGGGTTGGAAGCACAAGACCTAAAACTGTGGGTTTTGCATTTCATTTGTGCGAGGGGAGGAGCCACAGCCACGCGTTACCATAGCTACATGTGTTCTACCTCTTGCTTGCCCAACAGAGTTGTTAGTGCGACACCCAGTGGACACATTTAGAGCAGCAGTTTCTTTCATTAAAGCTCAATTTTATACTTGGAAAACTCTCGCGGGCCGCATAAAATCTGTTTGTGGGCCCACAGGCCGTATGTTTGATACCCCTGTATTAGACCATATCGATTGTATTTACAATCCACAAAGTATGTGGAAATACCGTCTAAACGTCATAAAATGAGACATATTCAGTCGGCCATTTTGAATAGTCAGTTCCAAATATCTTTGGCAATTTCCGTAGGTGTGTGTTGGGATGACATCACTGTAGTAACACTTGTGCACCCTGACCATACCATCACATCACGCACCCTGACCATACCATCACATCACGCACCCTGACCATACCATCACATCACGCACCCTGACCATACCATCACATCACGCACCCCGACCATACCGTCACATCACGCACCCTGACCATACCATCACATCACGCACCCTGACCATACCATCACATCACGCACCCTGACCATACCATCACATCACGCACCCTGACCATACCATCACATCACGCACCCTGACCATACCATCACATCACGCACCCTGACCATACCATCACATCACGCACCCTGACCATACCATCACATCACGCACCCCGACCATACCGTCACATCACGCACCCTGACCATACCATCACATCACGCACCCTGACCATACCATCACATCACGCACCCTGACCATACCATCACATCACGCACCCTGACCATACCATCACATCACGTACCCTGACCGTCCATCACATCACGTACCCTGACCATACCATCACATCACGCACCCTGACCGTCCATCACATCACGTACCCTGACCATACCATCACATCACGCACCCTGACCATACCATCACATCACGCACCCTGACCATACCATCACATCACACCCTGACCATACCATCACATCATGCACCCTGACCATACCATCACATCACGCACCCTGACCATACCATCACATCACACCCTGACCATACCATCACATCGCGCACCCTGACCATACCATCACATCACGCACCCTGACCATACCATCACATCACACACCCTGACCATACCATCACATCGCGCACCCTGACCATACCATCACATCACGCACCCTGACCATACCATAACAGCGCACACCCTGACCATACCATCACATCACACACCCTGACCATACCATCACATCACGCACCCTGACCATACCATCACATCACGCACCCTGACCATACCATCACATCGCGCACCCTGACCATACCATCACAGCGCACACCCTGACCATACCATCACATCACACACCCTGACCATACCATCACATCACACACCCTGACCATACCATCACATCACGCACCCTGACCATACCATCACATCACGCACCCTGACCATACCATCACATCACGCACCCTGACCATACCATCACATCACGCACCCTGACCATACCATCACATCACGCACCCTGACCATACCATCACATCACGCACCCTGACCATACCATCACATCACGCACCCTGACCATACCATCACATCACGCACCCTGACCATACCATCACATCACGCACCCTGACCATACCATCACATCACGCACCCTGACCATACCATCACATCACGCACCCTGACCATACCATCACATCACGCACCCTGACCATACCATCACATCACGCACCCTGACCATACCATCACATCACGCACCCTGACCATACCATCACATCACGCACCCTGACCATACCATCACATCACGCACCCTGACCATACCATCACATCACGCACCCTGACCATACCATCACATCACGCACCCTGACCATACCATCACATCACGCACCCTGACCATACCATCACATCACGCACCCTGACCATACCATCACATCACGCACCCTGACCATACCATCACATCACGCACCCTGACCATACCATCACATCACGCACCCTGACCATACCATCACATCACGCACCCTGACCATACCATCACATCACGCACCCTGACCATACCATCACATCACACACCCTGACCATACCATCACATCACGCACCCTGACCATACCATCACATCACGCACCCTGACCATACCATCACATCACGCACCCTGACCATACCATCACATCACGCACCCTGACCATACCATCACATCACGCACCCTGACCATACCATCACATCACGCACCCTGACCATACCATCACATCACGCACCCTGACCATACCATCACATCACGCACCCTGACCATACCATCACAGCGCACACCCTGACCATACCATCACATCACACACCCTGACCATACCATCACATCACACACCCTGACCATACCATCACATCACACACCCTGACCATACCATCACATCACGCACCCTGACCATACCATCACATCACGCACCCTGACCATACCATCACATCACGCACCCTGACCATACCATCACATCACGCACCCTGACCATACCATCACATCACGCACCCTGACCATACCATTACATCACACACCCTGACCATACCATCACATCACGCACCCTGACCATACCATCACATCACACACCCTGACCATACCATCACATCACACACCCTGACCATACCATCACATCACGCACCCTGACCATACCATCACATCACGCACCCTGACCATACCATCACATCACGCACCCTGACCATACCATCACATCACGCACCCTGACCATACCATCACATCACGCACCCTGACCATACCATTACATCACACACCCTGACCATACCATCACATCACGCACCCTGACCATACCATCACATCACGCACCCTGACCATACCATCACATCACGCACCCTGACCATACCATCACATCACGCACCCTGACCATACCATCACATCACGCACCCTGACCATACCATCACATCACGCACCCTGACCATACCATCACAGCGCACACCCTGACCATACCATCACATCACACACCCTGACCATACCATCACATCACACACCCTGACCATACCATCACATCACACACCCTGACCATACCATCACATCACGCACCCTGACCATACCATCACATCACGCACCCTGACCATACCATCACATCACGCACCCTGACCATACCATCACATCACGCACCCTGACCATACCATCACATCACGCACCCTGACCATACCATCACATCACGCACCCTGACCATACCATCACATCACGCACCCTGACCATACCATCACATCACGCACCCTGACCATACCATCACATCACGCACCCTGACCATACCATCACATCACGCACCCTGACCATACCATCACATCACGCACCCTGACCATACCATTACATCACACACCCTGACCATACCATCACATCACGCACCCTGACCATACCATCACATCACACACCCTGACCATACCATCACATCACACACCCTGACCATACCATCACATCACGCACCCTGACCATACCATCACATCACGCACCCTGACCATACCATCACATCACGCACCCTGACCATACCATCACATCACGCACCCTGACCATACCATCACATCACGCACCCTGACCATACCATTACATCACACACCCTGACCATACCATCACATCACGCACCCTGACCATACCATCACATCACGCACCCTGACCATACCATCACATCACGCACCCTGACCATACCATCACATCACGCACCCTGACCATACCATCACATCACGCACCCTGACCATACCATTACATCACACACCCTGACCATACCATCACATCACGCACCCTGACCATACCATCACATCGCTCATACTGGAAATACATGAACATTACAGAGACATATGCTGTTTATCAGTCACCATCCTTACGTAAGACAAGAAGACAGACGGTTGGCCTTTTCGTGCATTTGAAATGGCAAATAAGTAGCTAACAATTGAGTCAACAGATGGAGGGTCTCCTATCAAACCCTGAAAACAACCTCCAGAAAGCACCGTTCACATGTCATGGCTGGAAGATGAACCAATAATGAGCGATATTGTTATTACCACGGTGCATTTTAGCAGCGCATTGTTGGTTTAGTGAGCTATTGCTAGCTTACAGTGCTGTATTGTTGACTGACTAAGCTGCTTCTGCTTTGTCTCAAACTTGCTGAAAGTAAATTCTAGATTTTAATTCATGCATCTCTCATGCATTCAATGTCAGGTTGACCTTGATTTGACGTTGAAATGTGGTCATTTTCCAACCAACAACATTGATCCAACATTACACAGCAACTTTGTCTCAATTTACAAACACAACTATTTTGCAACCTTGTTTCAAAGTCAGTTTTAAGGACACGGACGTCTAATCACCTGCCTGCTGGGAACCCTAAGCCAACTAAGATCTAGAGAAGGATTCACATAAACCCTTTAAAGGGTTGAGGATGTTCATGAGAGTTGTGAAACAGATGTTTTATTCCTGCAGACTTCCTCCACGGCCGTAAGGCGGGCGCCAACATGAGGTCTCCTCATCCTTACTTTCGCTCCATGGAATCCGCCATCGGAAGAGAAAAGCCGGCCATGGTCGACGCAGCATCACCGCGAGCCCCTCAGCAAACGCCTTGGGGGGCTCCTCTAGTCTGGGGGGACAGCCGCACCTCGGTCAGGCGGAGAACTGAATTTGCAGAAGGAGAAGTCCGGATAGGCCTGCTGACCCTGGTGGTGGGAAAGTATTCCCAGTTCGTGAGACGTTTCGTGTCCTCGGCAGAGGACTACTTCCTCCCCAGTCAGAAGGTCACCTACTACATCCTCACAGAAAAACCTGGCACCTTTGAGCCTCCTATGAAGTTGGGGCCCGGGCGGCAGCTGAAGGTGGTTCCTGTGGCAGAGTTCCCAGGCTGGGACAGGTTGGTGTATCGCCGCATGACCCTTTTGGCCGACACCATCAAAGACCAAATTGGCAAGAACATCGAGTACATTTTCTGCGCTGACGTCGACCAGGAGTTTGTGGCTCCGGTCGGAGAAGAAATCCTGGGTGACCTGGTGGCCACCTTGCACCCGGAACTCTACGGCAAGCCGCGAAAGGCGCTTCCTTATGAAAGCGACCGGGGGTCGTCGGCTTACGTGGAGGACGAGGAAGGTGACTACTACTACACCTCGGAGTTGTACGGCGGGCTGGTCCCGCAGGTCTACAGACTGGCCCGGAGTTGTTCCATGCTCATCCAGAAGGACCACGCCAACGGCGTGATGGCGCGCGGCCGCGAAGAGAGCTATTTGAACCGCTACCTGGTGGCTCACCCACCCAGCTGCGTGCTCTCGCCCGAGTACAGCTGGTGGGACTCGGGCCGGGCCGTGGACGTTCCTGTCAAGAGGCTGGTCTCCCTGGGGAGGCAATGTGAGGCTTTTGATGCTGAGAAGAGAGAGAAGCACCGATGTTGAAGTCATGGAGCTTCATATCTTCTTCTCATGTGGGACAATAGTAAGTACGCCTCCGCTACTTTGCTGCATCAGACTCTGCTGGGCAGGAAGGAAATGAGCAACTTGGCGCTGACAAGAGGACCAAGAATTATAACCCTGTCAGTCATACCTTAATAAAAACACAGTGATAAGATGGTACACTTTTTTGGTTTTGTTGCAAATGAATACTAGCAAATCTTAGTCGCTACCAGGGTTGTACGGTACAGCACTATTAGTATAGTACTGCCATAAGGACTAAGGAATCATTTCCAGTACTATACCACCTCTGAAACTGACCGGTCCCACACCTGCAGCATCGTCACATCATGACATTGCTGGTTTTAGGAGCAGAGGAGCATGTTGGGCAGTGCACACACACAGAGTACTTACAAACCCAGTTTCCATGAGTTGGGAAATTGTGTTAGATGTAAATATAAACAGAATACAATGATTTGCAAATATTTTTAAGCCATATTCAGTTGAATATGCTACAAAGACAACATATTTGATGTTCAAACTCATAAACATTTTTTTTTGCAAATAATCATTAACTTTAGATTTTGATGCCAGCAACACGTGACAAAGAAGTTGGGAAAAGTGGCAATAAATACTGATAAATGTTGAGGGATGCTCATCAAACACTTATTTGGAACATCCCCCAGGTGTGCAGGCTAATTGGGAACAGGTGGGTGCCATGATTGGCTATAAAAACAGCTTCCCAAAAAATGCTCAGTCTTTCACAAGAAAGGATGGGGCGAGGTACACCCCTTTGTCCACAACTGTGTGAGCAAATAGTCAAACAGTTTAAGAACAACCTTTCTCAAAGTGACATTGCAAGAAATTTAGGGATTTCAACATCTACGCTCCATAATATCATCAAAAGGTTCAGAGAATCTGGAGAAATCACTCCACGTAAGCGGCATGGCCGGAAACCAACATTGAATGACCGTGACCTTCCATCCCTCAGACGGCACTGTATCAAAAACCCACATCAATCTCTAAAGGATATCACCACATGGGCTCAGGAACACTTCAGAAAACCACTGTCACTAAATACAGTTGGTCGCTACATCTGTAAGTGCAAGTTAAAGCTCTACTATGCAAAGCAAAAGCCATTTATCAACAACATCCAGAAACGCCGCCGGCTTCTCTGGGCCCGAGATCATCTAAGATGGACTGATGCAAAGTGGAAAAGTGTTCTGTGGTCTGACGAGTCCACATTTCAAATTGTTTTTGGAAATATTCGACGTTGTGTCATCCGGACCAAAGGGGAAGCGAACCATCCAGACTGTTATCCACGCAAAGTTCAAAAGCCAGCATGTGTGATGGTATGGGGGTGCATTAGTGCCCAAGAAATGGGTAACTTACACATACTTACAACATATGCTGCCATCTAGGCGCCGCCTTTTTCTTGGACGCCCCTGCTTATTTCTGCAAGACAATGCCAAGCCACATTCAGCATGTGTTACAACAGCGTGGCTTCGTATAAAAAGAGTGCGGGTACTTTCCTGGCCCGCCTGCAGTCCAGACCTGTCTCCCATGGAAAATGTGTGGCACATTATGAAGCCTAAAATAAGACAGCGGAGACCCCGGACTGTTGAAGGACTGAAGCTCTACATAAAACAAGAATGGGAAAGAATTCCACTTTCAAAGCTTCAACAATTAGTTTCCTCAGTTCGTTTGATTGTTGTTAAAAGAAAAGGTGATGTAACTCAGTGGTGAACATGCCCTTTCCCAACTACTTTGGCACATGTTGCAGCCATGAAATTCTAAGTTAATTATTATTTGCAAAAAAAAAAAAGTTTATGAGTTTGAACATGAAATATGTTGTCTTTGTAGCATATTCAACTGAATATGGCTTGAAAAGGATTTGCAAATCATTGTATTCTGTTTATATTTACATCTAACACAATTTCCCAACTCATATGGAAACAGGGTTTGTACAAGCACACACACAGAGTACTTACAAGCAGACACAGTGTGTAGACAGAAAAGGGAGAATGGACGCATTTTGGTGTAAAAAGTCAAGATAAAGGTGAAGTTATAACACTGAAACACCCTCAGGAAGAGCTGCTTTAACACATGGCTAGCTAGTTCGCAGCTAACATCCATCCACAGTGTTTTAGCTACTTCTAAATCACTAATCCTGGCCTCCATGGCGACAAATAAATGATAAATAAATGGGTTGTACTTGTATAGCGCTTTTCTACCTTCAAGGTACTCAAAGCGCTTTGACACTACTTCCACATTCACACACACATTCACACACTGATGGAGGGAGCTGCCATGCAAGGCGCCAACCAGCACCCATCAGGAGCAAGGGTGAAGTGTCTTGCTCAGGACACAACGGACGTGACGAGGTTGGTACTAGGTGGGAATTGAACCAGGGATGCTCGGGTCGCGCACGGCCACTCTCCCACTGCGCCACGCCGTCCCTATAATAATAAATAAAGTATTATTATCACTGCAGGACGAGGAATAGCTAAACATGCTTCACTACACAGTGTAGGAGGATACAATAGCTCACCGCCATCACAATGTAAACAAATGTCATGGGTGGATCTACACCTGACATCCACTGTAATGATACCAAGTACAAGAGTGTATCTAGTTGATAATACTATGATTACGTTGATATTTTTTGGCCTCACAAAATCTTCTTTCGTTTTTTTAAAATGTATATACTGTTTATAAAGTCAGTAAATATGTCCCCGGACACATGAGGACTTTGAATATGACCAATGTATGATCCTGGAACTACTTGGTATCGGATCCATACCTAAATGTGTGGTATCATCCAAAACTAATGTCAAGTATCAAAGAAGAGAAGAATAAGTGATTATTACATTTGAACAGAAGTGTAGATAGAACATGTTGAAAGAGAAAACAAGCAGATATTAACAGTAAATGAACAAGTAGATTAATACTCAATTTTTACAGTTTGTCCTTCATAATGTGTACAAAATAATAGGTGTATAAATGACACAATATGTTACTAATTAGGAGTCTTTGTTTGTTTACTTACTACTAAAAGACAAGTTGTCTATTTTATTGAAGGACTAAATGACAATAATAAACATATGTTTCATCTACACTAACATTTGGTGTTCAAATGAAGCCAAGAATGACATTTTTTGTGGTCCACTTTATTTAGAAAAGTACCGAAAAGTATCAAAATAATTTTAGTATTGGTACCAGGACCAAAATATTGGTATCAGTACAACACTAGGAGCTACATTCTTTTTTTTTTTTTTACAGTTTAATCTCCAAGGTATTGAATCAATCGTGACTGAGACTAAAGCTGTCCTATCTAGTCTTTGGAACATGAACTTATGAAGCCAGCTCGGACATACTAGAGCTGTACAATCTAGTCTTTGATCAAGAACATATGAAGCCTGCTCAGACAGAGTAGAGCTGTCCTATCTAGTCTTTGAGCATGAATGTATGAAGCCTGCTCAGACAGAGTAGAGCTGTCCTATCTAGTCTTTGAGCATGAATGTATGAAGCCTACTCAGAAACACTAGAGCTGTCCTATCTAGTCTTTGATCATGAATGTATGAAGCCAGCTTGGACATACTAGAACTGTACAATCTCGTCTTTGATCAAGAACATATGAAGCCTGCTCGGACAGAGTAGAGCTGTCCTATCTAGGGCCTGCTCGGACAGAGTGGAGCTTTCCTATCTAGTCTTTGAGCAGGAACTATTAAAGCCAGCTTGGATGGACGAGAGATGTCCTATCTAATTTTTGGAACATGAACTTATAAAGCCAGCTCAAACAATCAAGAGCTGTCCTATCTAGTCTTTGAGCATGAACATATGAAGCCAGCTCGGACAGACAAGTCTTTGAGCGTGAACGTATATGAAGCCACCTCAGAAGACAACAGCTGTCCTAACTAGTCTTTGGGCAGGAACTATTGAAGCCAGCTTGGCCGGACGAGAGCTGTCCTATCCAGTCTTTGGAACATGAACTTATTAAGCCAGTTCCAGCAATCTATAGCTGTCCTATCTAGTCTTTGAGCATGAAGGTATATGAAGACGGCTCAGACAGAATAAAGCTGCCCTATTTAGTCTTTGAGCAGGACCTATTGAAACCAGCTCAGACGGATGAGAGCTGTCCTATCTAGTCTTTGGAAGATGAACTTATAAAGCCAGCTGCAACAATCTGGAGCTGTGGACGCATGAAGGCATGAAGTCAGCTCGGACAGACAAGTCTTTGAGCATGAATGTGTGACGTGACCTCAGACAGACTAGAGCTATCCTATCTAGTCTTTCAGCAGTAACTATGGAAGCCAGCCCCAACGGACGAGAACTATCCTATCTAGTCTTTGGAACATGAACTTATAAAGCCAGCTCCGGCATACTAGAGCTGCCATATCTAGTTTTTGAACATCAAGGTATGAAGCCAGTTTGGACAGACTGGAACTGTCCTATCTAGTCTTTGGAGCATGAACTGAAGAAGCCTACCGTTTACATTTTTAGTCTGATTTTAAATAGTTTTTGGGGTGTTTTTTTTTTGGTCTTTGTGCTCACTCCATTGCCAGCTCCTGTGTCAAGTCAGGTGAGAGACATTCACTCTACTTTTCCCACAAGATTGATTGATTGAAACTTTTATTAGTAGATTGCACAGTTCAGTACATATTCTGTACAATTGACCACTAAATGGTAACACCCCAATAAGTTTTTCAACTTGTTTAAAGTCCTACTGAAATGAGATGTTCTTATTTAAACGGGGATAGCAGCTCCATTCTATGTGTCATACTTCATCATTTCGCCATATTGCCATATTTTTGCTGAAAGGATTTATTAGAGAACATCCACGATAAAGTTCACAACTTTTGGTCGCTAATAAAAAAGCCTTGCCTGTACCGGAAGTAGCAGACGATGTGCGCGTGACGTCACGGGTTGTGGAGCTCCTCACATCTGAACATTGTTTACAATCATGGCCACCAGCAGCAAGAGCGATTCGGACCGAGAAAGTGACGATTTCCCCATTAATTTGAGCGAGGATGAAAGATTTGTGGATGAGTAAAGTTATAGTGAAGCACTAGAAGAAAAAAAACGCGAGGGCAGTGGGAGCGATTTAGATGTTATTAGACACATTTACTAGGATAATTCTGGAGAATCCCATATCTGCTTATTGTGTTAATAGTGTTTTAGTGAGATTATGAAGTTATACCTGAAAGTCGGAGGGTTGCGGTGACCGCCAGTGTCTCTGAGAGAAGCCAATGGAGGAGCCAAGATCACAGCTGCCTTTTTGACAGCTGCTGCAGGAGGACGCTCACACCGCACAAGTCTCCGGTAAGAGCAGACTTAATATCACAATTTTCTCATCCAAAAACTTGCTGGTTGACATGTTGTAGAGAAACATGTTCGCCAAAGCTTCACAACAAACAAAGAAACACCGGCTGTGTCTCGGTGCTAAAGGCAGCTGCAATCTACCGCTTTCCACCAACAGCATTCTTCTTTGACGTCTCCATTATCAATTGAACAAATTGCAAAAGATTCATAAACACAGATGTCCAAATTAATGTGTAATTATGCGACGAAAAGAGACGACTTTCAGCCGTAAGTGTTGCTGGGCTAAAATGTTTGCTATAATCCGAGATGTCACAAGCACGCGTTCTGTGACGTTTTCAACAGGACACTTGGTGGGAAATTTAAAATTACAATTTAGTAAACTGTATTGTCATGTGTTGCAATGTTAATATTTCATCATTGATATATAAACTATCAGACTGCGTGGTGGCTAGTAGTGGCTTTCAGTAGGACTTTAAGTTGGGGTCCACGTTCATCAATTCCTGGTAAAACTCTGAAGTAGCAAATCACACATTTGTGTTCTCTTCCTTCAGTTCACTGTAGTTTTGTATCAGTTAGTCAATAACTGAAGGACCCTGCAAATGGCTGACAGTTCTAGAGTCGCTGTGTCCATGTCCACTGACTGACTGTCCTTATCCAAGACAAGAGGAGGAAAAAAGGATGAGTCCATTAATGTCAGAGACTGTCCTGCTGGCTTAGTGGTCAGCAGAGATAAGAGTCAACAATGTCAGCGCACACTTTCCCCTCACTAGACAATCATTGACTGCAAGCACTGCTGGTTCAAGGTCTTTAAATAGCAAGTGTGGAAGGAGACCACGCAACAAGATGATGAGCAATAATAGTCCTGATGCTCACACGTCAATCTTTCTGTCCACTTAGAGGGGAACTTGAACGTCTGTCCATGACTACTATCAATCTGCTCTCACACACACACACACACACACACACACACACACACACACACACACACACACACACACACACACACACACACACACACACACACACACACACACACACACATATGGGAGGGTTTGAAGGCAGCAGATGGCTTCTTCTCACTGCCAAGAGCACAGAGAATGTGTCCTGAGGGCCAGATCGCCACGTGGAGCAAACTTGGAGTTGAACTTCAGATGACTGGAAGAAGCTGAGTCTCAGTTTTGACGCTCACTAAAGTGGAACTGCACTATTTCTCTGGAATTTTTGCATCATCATTCACAATCCTTATGAGAGACAAGAACACATTTTGCATTCTAATATAAAATAATTAGTTTGTTAATCCATTCTGCCTGAAAATGCATCCAAAAACCGCCAACAATTCTGAATGAATGAATGAATGAAATAAGTTTGTTTGGGTCAAATAATCCACCATCAACCATTTTGTGTGAGCAGTTTAACAGCCCAGATGAGACATTTTTAACTATCATACACATTTACACACAAAACAAAAAGAAAAAGAAGGACAGAAAAAGGAATATGCTGAAGCCAAAGCTGATATTTGCCTATCCTGAGCATTCACTGAAAATAACATTTCCTGCAAAATCAACATTAAAAAAAAATCAATGGGATGAAATTAATGCTTACTACCGTATTTCCTTGAGTTGCCGCCGGGTATATAGTATGCGCCTGCCTAGAATTACTGCCGGGTCAAACTCGTTTCGCAAAATATTATTTTTATTAGCGCATGTCTAGAATTTCCACCGGGTCAAACTCGTCACGTCACGAGTGACACTTCACCCGTCATCATTTTCAAAATGGAGGAGGCTGATTTCAATCATTTGAAATCGCATAAAGGGAAGAAGATTAAGAGCTATTAGTAGGATTTAAGGTCCAAGCTATTGAATATGCTAAAAAGAACAGTAAGCAGCTACGTTTTATTAATATACCGTAGCTGCGTGTGTCAAATATGAGTCATTAAATGACTCCCGCCTCCTGGTGGTAGAGGGCGCTAGTGATCCTTCTTGCGACTACTCGGCTGCAGAAGAAGTGACAACAAGCAGCAAGAGTTTATTTTTTCCTCTCGCTTGTACTTTTAACATGGAGAATTACATATCTAAAATAAAACACTTTTCTAAACTGGACTTTCAATGGAAGCAGGAGGTAATAAAGGAAGATCTCTATCGAGACAGAGAGACTTTTAAAGCTGACGAAGGATAAGGAAGACTTCTATAAACAAGTTATCGATGCTTTTGATCAGAAGGAGCTGCGCATGGACTTCATTTATAAGTAAAAGTAAGACCATAATAACGTTTTTTTTATTTTTTTATTAAATGTGCTTTTTGTGATGGTATCCTTACATCACACTCAAATTTTTATGCGCAGGCCTAAATTTACCGCATGCCTTCGGTAAGTGCCGTAGTGAGAAGAGGTTTTAAAATAATTAGCACATGCTTGCCTTTACCACATGCCTTTAGTAAACACCGGAGTGAGAAGAGGTTTTAAAATAATTAGCGCCCGGGCAGCAATTCAAGGAAATACGGTATATTTTATAATTTTCAATTATTTCACCTTTCAAGGTTTTCTTAAACCTTAAAAGGCCAAGGTGCTGCACAGGTGTCACCTTTACATCGGAACACAGGAGGAGGAATAAAACACAAAAGTAAAATATGCCTTACAAGAAGTGCAAAATGTATCACCTAAAATATTTGCACGTATTAAATAAATTAATCAATCAATCATCGATCAATGTTTATTTATATAGCCCTAAATCACAAGTGTCTCAAAGGGCTGCACGGTAGAGCCCACATAAGGGCAAGGAAAAACTCACCCCAGTGGGACGTCGGTGACAATGACAAAGATGACTATCGTTGTCTTGCACTTTAAAGTGTCCCCAGCACAACATTTTTATAAATGACCCAATCCACACAACCTTTCCCATATGTGGCGGGAATAAATGACCACAGAAAGTCAACACAACCTGCTCTCCATTTTCTACCGCTTATTCCCTTTGGGGGTCGCGGGGGGCGCTGGCGCCTATCTCAGCTACAATTGGGCGGAAGGCGGGGTACACCCTGGACAAGTCGCCACCTCATCGCAGGGCCAACACAGATAGACAGACAACATTCACACTCACATTCCCACACTAGGGCCAATCAACCTATCCCCAGGTGTATGTCTTTGGAGGTGGGAGGGGCCTATCCCCAGGTGCATGTCTTTGGAGGTGGGAGGAAGCCGGAGTACCCGGAGGGAACCCACGCATTCACGGGGAGAACATGCAAACTCCACACAGAAAGATCCCGAGCCTGGATTTGAACCCAGGACTGCAGGAACTTCGTATTGTGAGGCAGACGCACTAACCCCTCTGCCACCGTGAAGCTCCACAACCTGCTCACTGAACAAAACCCTAACCCTAACCCTCCAATTACAAAACATGATTCAAAATGACACCCATTGGAATCCACTGCAATGCATGATGGGAAAAAATGCAAAACACTCTTTCCATACTTATCAGTGTTTGCCGCATTTTAGCTGCTTAATATTTCTGAATGATTACCAAACTTTAAGGAAGCCGTCACAGAAGTAAACAAGGTAGGAGTCCAACTTTCACAAACTTGTAATATCCACTTATGTAAATTATTAACTATATACCTAATATGTTGATATAATATGTAAATATTTATGTACATATACATATATGTATGTAGATACATACATTCATATATCTGTACATCTACATATGTATGTATATACACGCATATATATATATATATATATATATATATATATATATATATATATATGTATATATATATATATACACACACACACACACACACACATATATACATATACATATATATGTACATCTACATATATTGAAATATACACACACATATGTATATGTATATATACACACATATACATATATATACACATATATATATACATATATATATATACGTATACATATATATATACACATACATATATACATATATATATATACGTATACATATATATATACACATACATATATATATATATATATACATATACACATACATACATATATATATATATATATATATATACATATACACACATATACATATATATACACACATATATATATACACTTTACATGCAGTTGGCTTTCAGCCCCCGGCCAAATGTTTGTTAACCAAACGCGGCCCCCAAGTCAAAAGGTCTGGACACCCTGACCGACAAGGAGAATATAACAAACGGTTAAGAATAACTATTGAAATTAAGACCGTTCGAGAGAATGAATTTTTGACTGTTTCCTCCATTTCTGACGTATGATAAATTAGAATAATTGCCGGACTCCTATTAAGGAAAGAAGGATATATTTTAGCCTGACTAATCCACCCAACCTCAATGTATTCTCCTTGCTTCCTCTGTGCTTTAAAACAAGTTTTTAATCAGTGTTTACCTGCCCAACTGGTTCAGTCTCACGCCTCTCCTAATAGTGTTGCTTAAAGGTCACAGCAGGCACGTGTCATTGAGATAAGGCTCCAGAAATCTTTTTGTTGACCACCACCTGGGCATCAAATGGCAAAAAGAGTATGTTGGAATCAGACCCGCTGAAGAAAAAGAATGTCATTCTTATTTGTTTGTGTACATATAATTTATATTTTCAGTTCAAAATAGGCCATCTAACTAGGGCTGTCAAAGTTACTGGAATAACAACGCATTCACAATAAGTTCCTTTAACAGCGCACAGTTTTTTTTAAACGTAATGGTGTCCAGTTACTGTTGAGCCACAAGCTGGAAAATAGCGAGCAGAAATGTAGAAAGAAAAGGGTATATTATGGAAGTATCAGGTCCTCCGTCATGGCAAGTTGTTGTCTTAACGAGACAAAAGTACAGTATTTTATCTTCCATCGCCATGAGACCACATCATTGCAGCATCTACTTGCTGGCGTGCTTTGCTAGCACTTCACGTGTTTGGATTGCGGTTGAGTGCATTGATAACATAAAATAGAGACTGTTACACTATCTGCTATAGTAAGATGGAAAAATGCTCAGCAGAAAAGAAAGATGATAAGCAGGAAGTCTGAAGTCATTTTCATCAAAGACTTTCACGTCACGTCACGACACCTTTTGTCAAACCAATAACACACTTCAGCTTCACAATAATAGCGTTATGCGTCAAATCCGGTCTAACATAACAAAACAAAAAATCGTCTTACAATGTGGCCATTCTTAAGTCAAAGATGCTGTGATGTAATCTTTGATATTTCTACCTAAATACATGTTTTCTGACAGATTGAAATAAAGTGTGTATTCTTATATAACCTGTTATGATTGATAGTTCACAATTACAGAATATTTAGTACGCTGAATATTACATTTTTGCAGTAAATACAGAAGGCTAAAACATCGTCATGCAGACATATGAATAGCATCAACTTGTTCAACGTGTAATGAATAGAATATCAGAAGCATTTATTGAGGTTAAAAATATCACAGATTACATTGACAAACATATTTGACAATCAAACATTTTGTGTTATTAATGCAGAAAGCTGGTATGTAAATATGGTGTAGTACCTCCTCTGAATGCAAGTGCTCCTACAGCAGGAATACAAATTCTGTATTCATACAAAATACAAACTCTGGCAAGACAACGCACTGCAGGTCATTTTATTTCATTGCCAATAAATGCATGATTATGTCCATTTAGTGTTGAGCTGTTTAAAATATCTGAATGAAAACAAAAAAAAGAAAATGCATCCATCTGTGATTACCGTATTTCCTTGAATTGCCGCCGGGCATAAAGTATGCGCCTGCCTTGAATTACTGTCGGGTCAAACTCGCTTCCCAAAATAATTAGCGCATGCTTAGTATTACCGCCGGGTCAAACTCGTGACGTCACGAGTGACACTTCCCCTGTCATCATTTTCAAAATGGAGGAGGCTGATTTCAATACCGGGAAATTGATATTGCATAAAGGGAAGAAGATTAAGAGCTATTCAGTAGGATTTAAGGTCCAAGCTTACATCACACTCAAATTTTAACTGCATACCTTTGGTAAGTGCCGGAGTGAGAAGAGGTTTTAAAATAATTAGCACATGTTTACTTTTACCGCATGCCTTTGGTAAGCGCAGGAGTGAGAAGAGGTTTTAAATTAATTAGCGCCCCGGCGGCAATTCAAGGAAATATGGTAATCGTGTTTAATTTTGAGTTAACTATGAACAGTGTAATTATTCGCAATTAATCAAATTAATTGTTTGACAGCCCAAATTCTTATCTTTTTAAATGACTAAATAAATAAAACATTTTGAGAGTGGTTTACATTTTGTGCTTCAACAACTCCGTAAGTTATTTACTGAAAAAAGAAGTGTTTATTTGTAAATCATAACATGGCAATTGTCAACATGATGAAACAAAAAAATCTAACTATTCTCAAAACTTTTAGTCTGCATATCTAGATTCAGTATGGTGAAAAGAGAAAAAGCCACCAAAATATGAGTGCCATACAAGAACTAAAACACTACACACAGGAAAACTCCAAATAAGTCAGGGTGAGATGTGACAGGTGGTGACAGTACACCTACTTTGAGACAAGAGCTATAGTCATGCATGCTTGCTTATGCTTTAAAGTCCAATCCAACAATTGCCACAACCACTTTTTACTGTCAACTGAGTTTCATTTTTTTAATGATTTCTGCAGGTGGTGTGCCTCTGGAGGTTTTCAATGTAAAAAGGTTGAAAAACACTGACCTAGCTCATAACATCACAATATATATCTGCCACCCAATCAACCTTTTGTTCTCCTTCTTTGTGGGTCAACACTTCCTGCTTCATGCTAAATTGCAACTTGTGATTGGATACTGACTTTGGAATGACAAGTGAGTCTCCAATCACAGTCTCGTTAACATCAGGCTACTGTCAACAACCTCTGATCTGATTGGCTATCACAACTGTCTGTCAACTGTATGTGTTCCCAAAGTCATCCAATCACAGGACGCCTAAATGTCACCTTCAAGGTGAGGCCAGCTCCATGGCCTCACTGACAACAACTCATGATCTGATTGGCTATGGCAATTTTCTATCAACTGTGAATGTGGCGACTTGTCCAGGGTGTACTCTGCCTTCCGCCCGAATGCAGCGGAGATGGGCTCCAGCAACCCCAAAAGGGACAAGCGGTAGAAAATGGATGGATGGCTATACGTCCCCGTTCACTTACAGTGCACACACATTGTTGATTCTGAAGGCCCCGGGCAGATCTTGTACAGCATGGCAACATAAACTAGCTGAATTCTGATTGGATAACAACTGTGAGCTAAAAACAACAGTACTGGAAGGAGCATCATGTGACATGAAGGGAATATGAATATGTTTACATATTTATGGAAAGTAGATTAAAAATGACTTGAATGATGATGATGATTAATGTAAGGCCAGCAGAGAAGACCTTGCTGGTCCTGACGACACACGACTGGATGACAGTCATAATTAATTGGAGAAACTGAGTGGAAAAAGAATGTTAATCAAATGATCAATTTCCAGTCATTGCAATTGCATAGAAAGTGGATCAGGTTTCTTGCCAGATATAAAATAAATTCCCTTGACATCTTGTACTGCTCATCACTTAGCCCACACAGCGAGGTAGCACTGCAACACTTTGCAGAGATTCATCCATCCATTTTCTACCGCTTATTCCCTTTGAGGTCACGGGGGGCAGATAGACAGACAACATTCACACTCACATTCACACACTAGGGACCATTTAGTGTTGCCAATCAACCTATCCCCAGGTGCATGTCTTTGGAGGTGGGAGGGGCCTATCCCCAGGTGCATGTCTTTGGAGGTGGGAGGAAACCCACGCAGTCACGGGGAGAACATGCAAACTCCACACAGAAAGATCCCGAGCCTGGATTTGAACCCAGGACTGCAGGACCTTCGTATTGTGAGGCAGACAAGAGACAATGAGATGTTCTTATTTAAACGGGGATAGCAGGTCCATTGTATGTGTCATACTTCATCATTTCGTGATATTGCCATATTTTTGCTGAAAGGATTAAGTAGAAAACAGCGACGATAAAGTTTGCAACTTTTAGTTGCTAATAAAAAAGCCCTGCCTTTACCAGAAGTAGCAGACGATGACGTCACCCCTTGATGGCTCCTCACATCCTCACGTTGTTTTTAATGGGAGCCTCCCACAAAAAGAGCTATTCGGACCAAGAAAACGACAATTTCCCCATTAATTTGAGCGAGGATGAAAGATTTGTGTTTGAGGATATTGATAGCGACGGACTAGAAAAAAATTAAATAAAAATCAAGTTAAAAATGAAAAAAACGCGATTGCATTGGGACGGATTCAGATGTTTTTAGACACATTTACTAGGATAATTCTGGGAAATCCCTTATCTTTCTATTGTGTTGCTAGTGTTTTAGTGAGTTTAATAGTCCCTGATAGTCGGAAGGGTGTCTCCACGGGTGTCTTGAGGCACAAGCTCAGCTGATCTCTGGTAAATGGCGACTTTTTAGCACAATTTTCTCACCGAAAACTGCTTTTTGACAAGTGGTCGGGATCCATGTTCGCTTGACCGCTCTGATCCATAGTAAAGTTTCAACTCCGTGAATTTTAAACAAGGAATCACCGTGTGTTTGTGTGGCTAACGGCTAAAGCTTCCCAACTCCATCTTTCTACTTTGACTTCTCCATTATTAATTGAACAAATTGCAAAAGATTCAGCAACACAGATGTCCAAAATACTGTGTAATTATGCCGTTAAAGCAGACGACTTTTAGCTGTGTGTGTGTGCAGCGCTAATATTTCCTAACAGTCTGTGACGTCACGCGTACACGTCATCATTCCGCGATGTTTTCAACAAGAAACTCCCGGGAAATTTAAAATTGCAATTTAGTAAACTAAAGCGGGCGTATTGGCATGTGTTGCAATGTTAATATTTCATCATTGATATATAAACTATCAGACTGTGTGGTCGCTAGTAGTGGCTTTCAGTAGGCCTTTAGAAAAACAAACAAATATTATATATATATATATATTTTATTATGTTGTCATCTTGATATTTTCCCCAGCCCTGTTTGATATGGCAGGAGTACATCATGGACTTGTTTACAACTTTTGAAAAGCATCAGACTTCAACACAACTGCTGTATAGATGAAAACTAGTATCTGTAATGGACAATCCCATCAAATATTACATAAAATGTAACTCTTTAACGCAAAAAAACCCAAAAAAAGGGCCAGCTGTGACAGCCCTCTTTATGGCACCTTACAGTGCACTCCAACAATAGCTTTACTATTGATTTGCCCAAAGCCTTCCTGTGCTTAATTCTTAGCCTTAAACAAACAGTGTGTCCTTTTAACTTATAGAGCTTCCATCAGGTGACACCTTAGGGCTTCTGTAAATACAAAAGCTGTAAAATCAATGACAGCTATATAATTGTTTGCACAGCAGGAGACCCATCAGACCGACCAGAAGCCCTCTGGTATTAACCCGGAGTAAAATTAGCATGTATCCAAACAAAGAGACGGCGCAATACAGGAAATGCAATCTTCTGGGCTTGTGCGGTCAACCCAGCGTGGCCCGAATGTCACTTTTGAAGGAGATGCACATCCTTTGCCATGTACTTAGTATCTCCAATCTGTCAATGCCACCACATGGTTTTAGGAACATGATGGGAGTCCTCACATGTTACAGAGAATGTGATGATGTTATATAGAAGATGCAAGTCTTCAGGAAATGAAGCGATGCAAACACGAGTGTGTAACTTGTCACAGAACGGGTGGGGTGAAGATCCATGTTGATCTGCTGGATTTGCAGCGGCCTTTCCACACCCAGCCTGAGGCCATGCCACGCCAAAACTTGCTGGCCTAATCTCTTGCAAACGGGGGCTGCTACTGGGAGATAGTGAGGCTGCCACCACTGGGAGGGGGGACTCAAATGCATTGTGCTTACCAGAGGTGATCTATTCCAAAAATGAAATGATTGATACCAGTTGGTATCGAATCGATACTAGCGTGGTGATACCAATATTATGCTGTTCTCGTCCTTGTTTATTAGTAGTTTTTTGCTTGTGTTTAGTGATTTTGTACCATTGACTTTATTTTGTTCAACCAATTGTGTGCAATACACGGGTGTCAGTACCAAAATGTATTTTGATACTTTTCTAAATAAAGGAGACCACAAAAATTGGCACTATTACCTTCATTTTACCAAAAAAAACTTTAGGGTACATGAAACATGTTTTTATTATTGTCATTTAGTCCTTCAATGAAATGTTGAACATACTAGACAACTTGTCTTTTAGTAGGAAGTAAACAAACAAAGACTCCTAATTAGTCTGCAGTAACATATTGTGTCATTTATACACCTATCATTTTATACACATTATGAGGGACAAACTGTAAAAATTGATAATTAATCCACATGTTCATTTACTGTTAATATCTGCATATTTTCTGTTTCAACATGTTCTATCTACACTTCTATTAAAATGTAATAATCACTTATTCTTCTCTTCTTTGATACTTGACATTAGTTTTGGATGATACCACACTTTTGTTATGGATCCGATACCAAGTAGTTACAGGATCATACATTGGTCATATTCTAAGTCCTCATGTGTCCAGGGACGTATTTGGTTACTTTAAAAACATAATATGAATTAAAAAAGGAAAAACGATTTTGTGACGATAAAAAATATCGATGTAATCATAGTAGTATTGACTAGATACGCTCCTGTACTTGGTATCATTACAGTGGATGTCAGGTGTAGATCCACCCATGACATTTGTTTACATTGTGACGGTGGTGAGCTATTGTATCCTCCTACACTGTGTAGTGAAGCATGTTTAGCTATTCCTCATCCTGCAGTGATAATGGTACTTGTAAGAAACTTACTTTATTTGTCACCATGGAGGCGAGGATTAGTGATTTAGAAGTAGCTAAAACACTGTGGATGGATGTTAGCCACTAACTAGCTAGCTATGTGTTAAAGCAGCTCTTCCTGAGGGTGTTTCAGTGTTACAACTTCACTTTTATCTTGACTTTTTACACCAAAACGCGTCCATTCTCCCTTTTCTGTCTACACACTGTGTCTGCTTGTAAGTACTCTGTGTGTGTGCGCTGCCCAACATGCTCCTCTGCTCGTAAAAGCAGCAATGTCATGACGTGACGACGATGCGCCGTCATGCCCGTTAAAAATATATACATTTGGAATCCACCCATCTATCCATTTTCTACCGCTTGTCCCTTTCAGGGTCGCGGGGGGTGCTGGAGCCTATGTCAGCTACATTTGGGTCGTCACCTCCTTGCAGGGCCAACACAGGTAGATAGAACCGGTACTTTTCAAACCGAGTTTTTGATTCATTAGTAGGCGATACTATACTAGTACCGGCATACCGTACAAGCATACACAGGAGTAATTGTTTTATTTTGTTAATACTGCTGCATTATCTTACATTGTTATATATGACCATATTGCTGCAGTGTTTACAAAAAAGTGTGTACAAAATATGGTTTGGCCTAGAACCGGTTTAATCCGATTCTAATCCTGATCAAGGCAGCAATGACCACATCTTTCGATGATCTTAAAAAAATGGCCAAGTAAAAAGTATCGGTACTGGCTCGATGTTTACAAAATGTTACCCTAGTTATGGAAAAGCTAACTATCGTACGTAACAAATAGTCAGTTTGTCCTCCAACCATTCAATCCAAAGAATCCCAGGCATAGGTGAGTCAGCCTCTGTGCTTTTCTTTCTTAATGACTACGCTGCAGAAAATAACATTTGTGTGTGGCAGCACTTTGATGAAGGGGAGGAAGACTATTGAACGCCAGGAAGAACTCACAGCAAAGTGATGTCCACTTGGCACTGCCCTCACCTCTTTCTGCCAACATCTCTTCAATAAATGCAAAAGTGAGGTAGAATCCTCATTTATCCATTTAATTAGTCATTTATATGTATTTTGCATTGTTTACTATTTGTGAAACTACAGTAGTACCTCAACTTACATGCTTACTTGTTTCTGTGACCAAGCTCTTAACTTAAAACACTTGTATCTCAAATCAGAGTTTCCCATTGAAACTGAAACCAAACCCCCAAAACAGCAATTTAAACTTGCAACATGATTTAAAAAACAACAACACATTTTTAGATTAGAAATATTGTTTGAAACTTTCTAATAGAATGTACAAAAAAAAACTACAGTAGTTTTTTGATGTAATATTAATGGACTTGTACGGTATCTCCTTCCAGCTGTATCCCCATCAAACACACCATCAGCAGCTTTTCTAAAATTTTCATCGATAAATGCCTGCCGTTTCGATATCAATTTGATAAGTATCATCCACTTCTTCTTTCCAGCGCAGTTCTTCACACCCACTTTCATCCTTCCCCAAAGTTATGTGGATCTCTAGTTGTAAGCGAACGCTAGCGAGTAAGACCAGATGTCATACAGGGGTTCACTGTGGAATTCGATACGCCAACTAATGGTGGGGACGCATGTAGCCAAAAGGTTTGCCTGCAAGTTAAAGCATAGCACTTAGCTGAGAGACAGCTCTTAAATTGAGTTTTTTTTTGATTGATTGATTGATACTTTTATTAGTAGATTGCACAGTACAGTACATATTCCGTACAATTGACCACTAAATGGTAACACCCCAATAAGTTTTTCAACTTGTTTAAGTCGGGGTCCACGTTAATCAATTCATGGTAGCACTCTATCACTGTTTTCATTCAAATGTGTTTTTGCATTAAAATGATGATTCTATTTACATTCAAAACACTTCCCTATTGTCTAGGTAATATTTATTTATTGGATATGATTTGGTGTTAATGTTGCTCCACGGTCACTTTAATCATGCATGTTTTGAGTCTGTCTGCAAGACGTCGGTTTTGTGGAGGCATTCCCAGATGGCAAATGAAACCAAGTCCCATCCTCTCCAAAAGTAACAAATTATCTTTTGAAAATGTACACAGTTTAAATAAATATAATGAAGACCAACATCACCGCTCATTTTTTTCAGACACAGTTGAAAACAAGCTTCATAAACATTATATAGATTCACCCGGTCACAACAATATATACTTGCTCTAGCTCAGATCGATACAGACTCCACAACATTTATGTCACTGCATGTCTTTGTTATTGTGAACATGCCATGATTTGATGAAAATGACACTTTATCCTGCCTTTTCCTTAAAGTTTCCTCAAACCAAGTAGTGATGTGGCAACTTCGCCGCCTTTTTCCATCTGAGTTCAATTCACCAGCTAGTCCAATCTCAATCTGGCCCAAATGTTGTGGACAAAAGAACACAAAAGTATTTGTTTTATACACATGGAGCAGACGGGAATAAATGTATGGAAGCTCCAGCTGTGTGGGCTCAGCAGACGGGGGGGCAATTTTGAGTTTGTAATACACAACACAATGCGATAGGACACCAAACTGTAGCGACTAAAAAACATCATATTACAGTATCTGTAATGCATTATTTGATGTTTTGTTAGTACACAGCTAGCTCGACAGTGTATTAAAGTGACTCACTCGATGGACAGTTGTGTGTTTGGTCCAGATGGCTGGGGATATTTTTATTCCGGTTTCTTTTGGGTAAGCACACCATTTACAGTATGTCGGCATGTGTCAAGTCACGCTGCCCTTACTCTCTTGGTCTCCTCCAAGTTCATCCTCTGTAAATTCAGCTTCAAAAAATAAGGTTGTGAATCCTAATTTGTCCAAAAATAGCCATCCTCACTGTCTATTAGCAAGTCTGCCATGACGCATGTTCGTCAAACTAATAATAATAATAACTGCTATAGCAGCCGCAACATTAATACAGCCACAACGACAACTCTTGCTGACCTACTGCCCTCGGTAATGGCACCATTCCCAAAGTATGTGGGCCCTGCGCGAAACCATTGATAACATAGCACCGCTAAAGTTAAAAAAGGCTCCAAAAAAGCGCACCCCGTGGTTTACAGAAGAAACTAGAGCTCAGAAATTATTATGTAGAAAGCTGGAACGCAAATGGCGCACGACTAAACTTGAGGTGCACCATCAAGCATGGAGTGATGGTTTAATAACTTATAAACGCATGCTTACCTTAGCTAAAGCTAAATATTACTCAAATCTCATCCACCGTAATAAAAATGATCCTAAATTTTTGTTTAGTACGGTAGCATCGCTAACCCAACAAGGGACTCCTTCCAGTAGCTCAACCCACTCAGCTGATGACTTTATGCAATTCTTTAGTAAGAAAATTGAAGTCATTAGAAAGGAGATTAAAGACAATGCGTCCCAGCTACAACGGGGTTCTATTAACACTGACACGATTGTATATACGGCGGATACTGCCCTCCAAAATAGTTTCTCTCGTTTTGAGGAAATAACATTAGAGGAATTGTTACAACGTGTAAATGGAATAAAACAGACAACATGTTTACTTGACCCTCTTCCTGGGAAACTGATCAAGGAGCTCTTTGTATTATTAGG
Source organism: Nerophis ophidion (assembly GCF_033978795.1). Classification (NCBI taxonomy): domain Eukaryota; kingdom Metazoa; phylum Chordata; class Actinopteri; order Syngnathiformes; family Syngnathidae; genus Nerophis; species Nerophis ophidion. Next base: position 22,491,939 of record NC_084626.1, read on the forward strand.
TCCATCAGTGCTAAATATTATAAACTTATCACTCTCCTCGGGCACTGTTCCCCTAGCATTCAAAATAGCGGTTATTCATCCTCTTCTTAAAAGACCTAACCTCGATCCTGACCTCATGGTAAACTACCGACCGGTGTCTCACCTTCCCTTTATTTCAAAAATCCTTGAAAAAATTGTTGCGGAGCAGTTAAATGAACACTTAGCGTCTAACAATCTATGTGAAACCTTTCAATCCGGTTTTAGGGCAAATCACTCCACGGAGACAGCCCTCGCAAAAATGACTAAAGATCTATTGCTAACGATGGATTCTGATGCGTCATCTATGTTGCTGCTCCTCGATCTTAGCGCTGCTTTCGATACCGTCGATCATAATATTTTATTAGAACGTATCAAAACACGAATTGGTATGTCAGACTTAGCCCTGTCTTGGTTTAACTCTTATCTTACTGACAGGATGCAGTGTGTCTCCCATAACAATGTGACCTCGGACTACGTTAAGGTAACGTGTGGAGTTCCCCAGGGTTCGGTCCTTGGCCCTGCACTCTTCAGCATCTACATGCTGCCGCTAGGTGACATCATACGCAAATACGGTATTAGCTTTCACTGTTATGCTGATGACACCCAACTCTACATGCCCCTAAAGCTGACCAACACGCCGGATTGTAGTCAGCTGGAGGCGTGTCTTAATGAAATTAAACAATGGATGTCCGCTAACTTTTTGCAACTCAACGCCAAAAAAACGGAAATGCTGATTATCGGTCCTGCTAGACACCGAACTCTATTTAATAATACAACTCTAACATTTGACAACCAAACAATTAAACAAGGCGACACGGTAAAGAATCTGGGTATTATCTTCGACCCAACTCTCTCCTTTGAGGCACACATTAAAAGCGTTACTAAAACGGCCTTCTTTCATCTCCGTAATATCGCTAAAATTCGCTCCATTCTGTTCACTAAAGACGCTGAGATCATTATTCATGCGTTTGTTACGTCTCGCCTCGATTACTGTAACGTATTATTTTGGGGTCTCCCCATGTCTAGCATTAAAAGATTACAGTTGGTACAAAATGCGGCTGCTAGACTTTTGACAAGAACAAGAAAGTTTGATCACATTACGCCTGTACTGTATATACCTTTATATACATATATACATACATATATACCTATACTGTATATACCTTTATATACATATATACATACATATATACCTATACTGTATATACCTTTATATACATATATACATACATATATACCTATACTGTATATACCTTTATATACATATATACATACATATATACCTATACTGGCTCACCTGCACTGGCTTCCTGTGCACTTAAGATGTGACTTTATGGTTTTACTACTTACGTATAAAATAATACACGGTCTAGCTCCATCCTATCTTGCCGATTGTATTGTACCATATGTCCCGGCAAGAAATCTGCGTTCAAAGGACTCCGGCTTGTTAGTGATTCCCAAAGCCCAAAAAAAGTCTGCGGGCTATAGAGCGTTTTCATTTCGGGCTCCAGTACTCTGGAATGCCCTCCCGGTAACAGTTCGAGATGCTACCTCAGTAGAAGCATTTAAGTCTCACCTTAAAACTCATTTGTACACTCTAGCCTTTAAATAGACTCCCTTTTTAGACCAGTTGATCTGCCGTTTCTTTCCTTTTTCTTCTATGTCCCACTCTCCCTTGTGGAGGGGGTCCGGTCCGATCCGGTGGCCATGTACTGCTTGCCTGTGTATCGGCTGGGGACATCCCTGCGATGCTGATCCGCCTCCGCTTGGGATGGTTTCCTGCTGGCTCCGCTGTGAACGGGACTCTCGCTGCTGTGTTGGATCCGCTTTGGACTGGACTCTCGCGACTGTGTTGGATCCATTGTGGATTGAACTTTCACAGTATCATGTTAGACCCGCTCGACATCCATTGCTTTCCTCCTCTCCAAGGTTCTCATAGTCATCATTGTCACCGACGTCCCACTGGGTCATTATTGTCACCGATGTCCCACTGGGTGTGAGTTTTCCTTGCCCTTATGTGGGCCTACCGAGGATGTCGTGGTGGTTTGTGCAGCCCTTTGAGACACTAGTGATTTAGGGCTATATAAGTAAACATTGATTGACATTGATTGATTGATTGATTACAATGTACATGCGTTTGAATCCGAAAGTAGTAAGACGCATTTGTTGTCGGAAGTCAGAAGTGCGCTGCAATGGAAACAGAAATAAACACGCTGAGAAAATAAGTTTTGGTATTGATTAAAATGACCAAAATACAGTAAACATTACACACATTACATGCTGTTATGAACATGTCTGTTGCCATATTATCTATAGACTTGCAGTGTGTTTACATCAAATGTTGAAGGATGGTTTTGAAGTTTATTTAGAGGCCTTCCAAGGCTACAACGGTGCTATTAGCCGCATTTTGCAAGCTTTTTTTCTTTTATCATCTATAGAGTTCAACTAAAAGATGTGTGTTTTTGTCTGTCATAATGATTATGAACAATTGGCAAAATTCAACAAAAATGTGCAATTGCCCTCTAAAGGACTCAGCTCATTTTATGATTTTTTTGTTTCTACATGTAAAACACTTCATGGGGTCTACATAACATGTAATGGTGGTTCATGTGGTCATAATGTTGCTGCAATTATGTTTTACACAAAGTTTTCAAGCTGCTTCTTCAGAATGCGCCGTTTTGTGAGCGAGTGTTATTTACGTGCCCCCACTTTGACTACTTCTTCTCCACACCATTTTTGTGTAAGTTTTGTTTGCTTCCATAGAGAGTCCATCCATCCATCCATCCATTTTCTACCGCTTATTCCCTTTCGGGGTCACGGGGGGCGCTGGCGCCTATCTCAGCTACAATCGGGCGGAAGGCGGGGTACACCCTGGACAAGTCGCCACCTCATCGCTGGGCCAACACAGATAGACAGACAACATTCACACTCACATTCACACACTAGGGCCAATTTAGTGTTGCCAATCAACCTATCCCCAGGTGCATGTCTTTGGAAGTGGGAGGAAGCCGGAGTACCCGGAGGGAACCCACGCATTCACGGGGAGAACATGCAAACTCCACACAGAAAGATCCCGAGCCTGGATTTGAACCCAGGACTGCAGGAACTTCGTAATGTGAGGCAGACGCACTAACCCCTCTGCCACCGTGAAGCCGTGAGAGAGTCCACTGACAGATATAAGTTTGAACTAAAGGCTACTTTGCACAGGGGAGGATGCATGTCCATGTACAAGCCAGTCTGCTCCACAAGAAGATAGCGAAAAAAGGAGCTCATTGACTGCAGCAGACCTGGCAAAATAGGGCCCGTGGGCCACATGCGGCCCATTAGATTTTCAATCCGGCCCGTCGGAAGTTCTACATAAATTATTTAGATGTTTAACATCAAAATGTATAGCCGCCATTATGATGTAAAGTGCTGTTTTTAAATGAGCGTAAGTCTTGAACTATAGAAGGTATTTCAATGGTAGAAATCTGCACTTTTGAGTGTTGTAGGAGTTTTTAGGGTCATCTAGTTCACAGCAGCTCAGACCAGGAACCAAGCAGAGTGGGCGGGGCTTGTTTTCAGAGCAGCCAGCCCCAAACACGTGTGTCACAAACAGATGTAGAAGCACATTTTTTAACCCCAATTTCTGCATAAAAGTGATAATATATCATATTGTGGGTGTTTATTACACTTTTCATTCATATTTTGCTGTTTGTTACATTTTTGTTGTGTTTTGCCTGATTGTAAAAGATGTCTATGGAGGATCTGGTCTTAGAAGTAAAATATGTTGTTAATATTCAGTCTTTTATTGTTCGTAGTTAATATTGTAAATCCCACCGTCTTTATTTGCATGTACATTTTGGGTGTCCCATTCAGTAAAAAACTGTAAAATTCCATTCCATTGGTTTGAGGTGGTCTGTCATAACGATTTTAGTAGTAGCATTATTTGACTTTTGGTATTAGTGTTCCTGGACAAAAGGGAGCCAAACACACACTCTATACAGCAGATGTTTACGTCTATATGTGTATGTATACTTCTTACACACATACACATTGGCCCCCCAGACACATTTTTTTCTCTCAATCTGTCCCCCGAGTCAAAACATTTGCCCCCACAGTGTCGGACTACATTTATGCAGCCGATTGAGTTTTTCCTAACCGGTGACTTCACAGGTTGTGGAAATTCCCAACGGTTCATTTGAAAGAAGGCAAGATTGTTTTCTAAACATCTCCGCAATGCCTCCACGGTTTCATTTCAACACAGATACCCAACATTGTGACATTTATAAATCAGAAAAGACTAAATTAATTGTAGGAAGGTCTCCTGTAATAGTTTTGGGTGTCTGGAACTGATTGATGGGATTTACCTTATTACTTGTCTGAAAAGTTCCATCCATCCATTTCTACCGTTTGTCCCTTTTGGGGTCGTGGGGGGCGCTGGATCCTATCTCAGCTGCATTTGGGCGAAAGGCGGTGTACACCCTGGACAAGTCGCCACCTCATCACAGGGCTGTCGGAGAAGTTGCTTCGGTTATCGTTCCATTCGGGCTTTGTCAGACCTTTTGGAACGGATAACTAAAAGACAAAAAAAAACTAAATTCTTAGAATGAGATGTAAAGTCAAATATGTATTATCGCCCACCTCTAGTGCATACCTCATGTTGAGATGTATAGTGTATGTCACTAAAGGAAAGAAAAACATCATAACGCATCATCTGTCATGCTCACTGACTTTAGCGGCTGTACGAATGCAACAATCGAACGCATTAGACTTGGTTATAGGCGAAGAAGCAGACGACAGTTCAATTGCCTCAAATTCCAAGTGGGATTATTGTTATTTTTAGTCTTGTAAACAAAGTAAACGTGTGGAGAGTGAGGCCCGTGCTGAGCAAAGCAGCCGCTGGAGGCTAGAATTAGTTCTAGCATGTCAGCAAAACTCTGCAGGCACAGGCAGGTCTACCAAGAACTACATTTTGGAAGGACTACTTCAACTACAGCGAAATACTTCTTATCCGTTTAAAAGTGCTTGGAATGACTACTTCAACTACAGGGAAATACTTCTTATCCGTTTAAAACTGCTTGGAATGACTACTTCAACTAGAGGGAAATACTTCTTGTCCATTTAAAAGTGTTTGGAACAGCTGCACAATAATGCAGGTTTGAGAAGAAATACATTAGCATTTTAACTTTGATGACAGTTGAAAAGGAAGGTCGGGAAAAGAAGGAGACTGAGTTGATGTGAAGAGGCAAGAATACAGAAGCCAATCGAGAGGAGCCAGCAGGCCTGTCAGGAGCAGCTGTAGTCCCTCCCCGGGCCGCCGGCCTGCTAAATGCTGCTGCCTCGCAGGGACGATGGTGACGGTGTCGGTGACGGTGATGGTGGAGGGCTGCTAAACATGGCGGCGCTCTCCGAGGATGGGAGCTACGGATTAGTTAGTGGCCAGCAGGGCGCTGACAGAGTCACCGTTTTACACGTCAAGTTGACCGAGACGGCGCTCAGAGCCTTCGAGAGTTACCAAAATAGCACGGTGAGTCGTCTCTTTTATTGCCCGCCTGTGACTCGCGCCCGGCGGCGGGCTGACACGCCAGCGCCGGGGAGTCGAGTGCCGAGGAGTTGGGGAGCCGGGGAGCCGACTAGCCGGGGAGCCGACTAGCCGGGGAGCCGAGTGCCGAGTAGCCGGGGAGCCGAGTGCCGAGTAGCCGGGGAGCCGAGTACCGAGTAGCCGGGGAGCCGAGTACCGAGTAGCCGGGGAGCCGAGTACCGAGTAGCCGGGGAGCCGAGTGCCACGCACGGCTAAAGCTACACCTTGACTCCAGCCCTGGCCAGCGCCAATTCACATTCGTTTTCACCTTTTTTACTCCTCTTTCCTTCAATTCAACGCCGGGGGACTCGAAAGCTGGCGTTTTATGTTAGTTTCGGAAGTGTTTTAGGAACTGACAAACTCTGTTTAACCGAGCAACTCTTGTCGATAACCTGGACATTCTTCGTTAGCATTCTCTTAGTAGCTTCGCTGCTCTGTTGACATTTTATTACACTTTTCCCCCTCAACGCCTTTGCTTCAGCTACTAAGAAAAGTTGACATTTTGTTAACAATCGTCATTATTTTATGTTAACACAAGACGGGTGTTTATCTATGTCAATATTGTTTGCTGTAGAAGTACATACTTACAGTCACCATCAAAAGTGTACATAAAGAACATGGCTGTATTGACTTTCCAATCATTTCTACAACTCTTTTTTTTTTTTTTGTGATGTAGTGATTGGAGCACATACTTGTTGGTCACAAAAAACATTCATGAAGTTTGCTTCTTTTATGAATTTATTATGGCTCTACTGAAAATGTGAGCAATCAAAAGTATACATACAGCAATGTTCATATTTGCTTACATGTCCCTTGGAAGGTTCACTGCAATAAGTAAAGTTAAAGTACCAATGATTGTCACACACACACTAGGTGTGGCGAAATTATTCTCTGCATTTGACCCATCACCCTTGTTCACCCCCTGGGAGGTGAGGGGAGCAGTGAGCAGCAGCAGTGGCTGCGCCCGGGAATCATTTATGGTGATTTAACCCCCAATTCCAAGCCTTGATGCTGAGTGGCAAGCAGGGAGGTAATTGCTCCCATTTTTATAGTCTTTTGAACTCACAACCTACCCATCTCAGGGCAGACACTCTAACCACTAGGCCACTGAGTAGGTGGTTAAAAGTAAGGTGCTTTTGGTAGCCATCCACAAGCTTCTGCTTCCATTTTTCACCACAAATTTGGTTAGTTCAGCTAAATGTGTTGGTTTTCTGACATGGACATGTTTCTTTAGCATTGTCCACACATTTAAGTCAGGACTTTCTAAAACCTTCATTCGAGCCTGATTTAGCCATTCCTTTACCACTTTTGACGTGTGTTTGGGGTATTGCCTTTTTTTAATATTGTGATATTTTTAGGCCATATCACGATATACGATTATATCAGGGGTAGGGAACCTATGGTTCTAGAGCCAGATGTGGCTCTTTTGATGACTGCACCTGCTCTCAAATAAATCTTAGCTGACATTGCTTAACACGATAAGTAAGGAATAATTTCGCTGGTAATCACAGTGTCAAAAAAAACGTTCAAAATATAAAACATTCTCATGCATTTTCATCCATCCATCCATCCGGTTTCTACCGCACCTGTTCAAGAAGTCGCAGTAATGGTGAGAAGTATTTTATTTATTGTTGGTTAGCCTCAGAATAACAATGTTATTAACATGAATAAGACTTATCATACTCTAGACATGTTGGTCTTTCTTTAAAATGCACGCATATAGTTGTATTCAGGGTTAAAAAAAAAAAAAATATATATATATATATATATATATATATATATGGCTCTCAAGGAAATACTTTTATAAATATTTGTCTTGTATGGCTCTCAGCCAAAAAGGTTCCCGACCCCTGCGATATATATTACGATATTTTGCCTAGGCCTTGAATGAACACTTGATGCATATAATGACAGCAGTATGATGATTATGTGTCTACATTAAAACATTCTTCTTCATACTGCATTCATATATGCCACTTTTAAACTTTCATGTAGAGAAGGAAATCACAACTAAGTCAATTGACCAAAACTGTATTTATTAAAGTTATTAAGCAGTGGCACAAACATTCAAGTCATTTACAAAACAAAGTGCAAGATTGTCAGAGACATTTTAAGTGTCAAATAAAAATAAGCTTCATAATAGGAAATCAAATAGTATTCATCCTTCACTATGTGGTAGGTTACTACAGACGTTATTAAATTATCTTCATTCTCTAGCGAGTGACTTTTCAAATGATGCTACATATTAGCAGTAATGCTATTTTTTATAGCAACGCTTCCCCCCCCACACTTGACAAATTACGGTTGTCTGTTTGACATATTCACACTTGAAGCAGAAACCACCGCCAGACCATGGAAACCCTGCTGTTTTTATTGGGAATTAAGTCTTCCTTCATTTGTTACCAGATCCACACCTTCTTTCTCTCGTACGACTACGTTAGCAGCTAACGTAGCCCAATATGCTACCTCTGTTCTGCGAGGGCGTATGTATGTGACGTAGGACGTGACAGTTTGTGACGTATGTAAGAATGTGCGCCTGCTTGTCTGTGAGAAGGAAAGACAGGAAAGAGTGAGAAGAGCCTGAAGTGTACGCCCGCAGCTAAAAGCAACTGCGTGAGAATGTATACTCGAATATTACGATATAGTCATTTTCTATATCGCACAGAGACAAACCCACAATATATCGTATATATCGATATATCGCCCAGCCCTAGTTTGGGGTCATTGTCCTGTTGGAACACCCAACTGTGCCCAAGACCCAACCTCCAGGCTGATGGTTTTAGCTTGTCCTGAACAACTTGGAGGAAATTCTCGTTTTCATTGTTCCATTTACTCTCTGTAAAGCACCAGTTCCATTGGCAGCGAAAAAACAGGCCCAGAGCATAATACTACCACCACCATGCTTGATAGTAGGTCTGGTGTTCCTGGGATTAAAGGCCTGACATTTCTCCAAACATATTGATGGGTATTGTGGCCAAACAGCTCCATTTTTGTTTCATCTAACATCACGTGGACAAAGAACACACCTTCTGGAGGAAAGTTCGGTGGTCAGAAAGCACCTTATTGCAGTGAAACTTGCCAAGGGACGTATAAACAAATATTAACATTGCTGTGTGTAAACTTTTCACCCAGCACATTTTCAGTAGAGCCATAAAAAATTCATAAAAGAAGCAAACGACATAAATGTTTTTTGTGACCAACAAGTATGTGCTCCAATCACTACATCACAAAAATATAAGAGTTGTAGAAAGTATTGGAAACCCAAGATAGCCATGACATGATGTTCTTTACAAAGGTATGCACACTTTTGATCACGACTGTATGTTCCTTATAAAGTCATGAGTAGGCTAAATGTCATTGCAAGTGTTACTGGTTACCATATGGTTGAGTTCTAGCTAACACATAGGTATATACGAATGTAAAAAAAACAACTATGCTGCATGGATTGGCTCAATCTGTTGATTTACAACTTAACCAACATTTAAAGTGGTGAATGTTGACATTTTTCTGAAGCTCTATGGCATGGGTGTCAAACTAATTTTAGATTGGAGGCCACATGAAGAAAAATCTACTCCCAAGTGGGCTGGATTGGTAAAATCACGGCACGATAACTGAAAAATAAAGACAACTTCAGATTGTTTTCTTTGTTTAAAAATAAAAATAGCACATTCTGAAAATGCAGAAATCATAATGATGTTGTGGTTAATCGTATTCTACATTTATTTGTCCTTATTTATACTTTCTGAATATATTATGTGATCATGTTCATCAGTCAACTCATTGGTGTTCATTTTCAATCCATCAAGATAAAAACATAATATAAAAATCAAATTACAGTATGTTGTTTATGTAGTTTGCTCATTTTCCTCGACTGGTGTACTAACATCACGTGTTTTTGTTTACATATGTAGCATCATCTACAAAGATACAAATAATTGCTATTGTGACATCTAGTGGACACATTTAGAACGGCTGTTTCTTCCATTCCAAAATTTTGGCTCATTTTTATATTTAGCAAACTCTTCCCGCAGGCCGGATAAAACCTGCTTGCGGGCCTGATCCAGGCCTTGGGGCCGTAGGTTTGACACCCCTGCTCTATGGGCAAGGGATAAATGATAATTATTTTGCATGTCAGGAGAAGAGAAGGAATTGTAGATGAATCCCACTCTTTTCAGCAAAGTGTTGACAGTCGTGTCCAAAAGATTTGGTCGTGAGTTAGTTGTTTAAGAAAACATTTTACTTGTCTATAGTCATTTGTGTCATCAAGGATCTTGACCCTACTACTAAGCGTGAAGCATTTAAAACGCGGTGTGCTATTAAGGCACTGCATAACTGTGTAGATGTGTGTGTGTGTGTGTGTGTGTGTATAACGTGTTAATCTTGAACCGTACACCCGTGAAGGTGTGACACAGGTGAACTCATCTTGAGAGAATTGAGAGTGAGTGGTGAAGTCAAATTACCTGACCTTAACTTTGCCAACAACAATGCTCTTACATAACAGCTTGGCTCGTGTCAGGGCCGATGGACCCAAGCAGAGTGTTCAGATGTCTGAACGTGTGCTTTATGGCACGTCATGCGTGTGACGGATGATAACCACCCTGGCTTTTGCCTCCACGGTCAGCCAATTAAACATTCAGTTTGTTTAAATGTAACTAAATGACAATGCGGGTCGTTGCTAAATTGAAGGAATTCTTTTGTGGCTGCAACCTAATTGGACGAGGTGACGTTGTTGGTGTGCACGCCATGTTGGAGCAGCCTGCCATCTCTTGCTGACTGAGCAGCCAAAACTGCCTGCTTTTTGTTTCTCGCCCTGGGCAATGTGTGTTGTAGCTGAACCAGTCATTGCGCTATGGATGCAGGCTCGGCTATCTTTGTCTTTCTGTGGTGATCTGAAATGTGATCAGAACTGTGTGTAATGGTGGGGGAGGGAGTCAAGGCACTCAGTTGTTTGGGAGTAGTCAAGTTTTAACAACCCGTTTTGTCCTATTTAAGGTATAATCTTTGCTTATCTCCGTGTATGAGTTGGCAGGTCGTGTCGAGATGCTCTAATGTAATACAATGTAGTTTCCTCTTAAATATGTCGACGTAACAACCTTTTCAAAAGGATTTCATCCAGTTTTGAGAGAGATTCTCTGCCTTAACTTCCTGTATAATGCAGCAGTGAAGCCTCTGCATATTTTGTGGTAGTCAACACCAGTACAATTACACATGTAGACAATCGACAATCGTTTAAAAAATAGACTTTTAGAAAATATTCTGAGTTCATGTTCAACTGTTTTCTATAATCATATATTTTTATGTAAAACAGTCCAATTTACTTTTTTAATGGGCATAGATTTATAAAGTTGGTAGGTTGCTCCCTGCCCAGTCCACACTGTCTTCTTGGTGCAACAGGTCACTAAGGCTTTGCGGTGACAAGATGGTTCTTTAGTGTTAGGCCATGTCCACGAGAACTGGGATACATTCTGGCTTCTTGTCTGGACGCAAACGCATACTTTTGTACTTTAAAAACGCAAACTTTGGTGAATATTTTCAAAACTTTTGTATGGTGCCGCCTACAGAAACAACCTCACCGACGGGATGTCATAATTGTGTGCCAATTATTTCCACTCTCGACAAATACGATGGCAAACGATGTTTGCCTGCTGGCTTTAAACTAAAAAGAAAAAAAGAAAATACTGAAAGGACCTATTGTATTTTTAAGCGTAAATATACAGCTACTTGTACTATGTATTGACAAAAAAGCACTGTTTACTGTAGTATCAGCTCAAGACATGACGTCATGGGCACCTCTGATTGGCTAAAATTGCTTTCCGGTCCTCTTTTCAGTGGTTGTCAAACTTTTTTCAGCAAGTACTACCTCAAAAAAAATGGCTCTCCAAGTACCACCATAATGACCAAGATTAAAATGCAATGACCTAGTAGGCTTGTGTATTCATTAAAAACTGGGCAGAGGTTTTATTTAACAAGTGCTGTATTTTCCAGGCTATATAAAGTGCACCGGGATATACCGTTAAGCTGCACCCACACAACTTGAGAAGGAAAAATATTGTTTTCATATATTAGCCACACCGGACTATTAGCTGCAGATATGTACGTTGTGAAATGAGTTATTTACTCAAAAATATTTGGTAAATGTTTATTTACATAGCTTAATTGTTTCCAAACTGTGTCTAACACGAGAGTAAATGGCTGATCATACAAAACATAGGTCATCGTTCAATCCTCCAATCAGCTAAACAGGCTCTAACTTCACGGTGACATTTTGATGATTTTATTGAGGAATTTGTGAAACTGAACCAATACAAAAAAAAAAATGCCATTGTCAGTTAATAATACTAACACAAACGCTCATAAATGTGTTAGCATACTAGCTAAAGCAAACGACACTAGCTTCATTACAATATGATAGCATGTACAAATAAATATGCATGAAAACACTCCTACAGACATCACACATGGGACGTTTTTAATAAGTAAGAATTGTCTTAGTTTAACTTTGACACTTACAAATGTTGCTTGGTGCTATCTTTGAGCAAAAACGGTAAGGACGCTTATTTCCGGTTTACGGCATCAAAACAGGAAGTACATTTTCGACCCGTAAAAACCCTGAGCGACCTCTTACAATAACACACCATTTCACTCATCTTCTTGTGTCTAACAACAGCCTACAACAGCAGCAGCCTAAGCAGTTCACTGCTTAGGCTGCTGCCCCCGTGACCCGACCTCGGATAAGTGGAAGATGATGGATGGATGGATCTTGTGTCTAATCCAAACTATTGAACACGAAACATTTTTGGCATTAGTGAAAAAAATAATAATTATAATTTCAATAATTTATTGAGTGTAACTAATGAACATTTATGAAGTGGCTGAAACTTTCAATCTGCATGGCATAGTTTCTGCAATCCTGCATATGAGAGTGTGGGGCTGCCCTGATCTGTGTGGTGGCTAACAGCTGAGAGTTTGGATGTTTTTGTATTAACGCACACATATCAAAAGTGAAAAAATTAATTGACTATTATGGTAAGCAACACATGTTCTCTTTATTTTCCCTAAACTACACATTGAGACTATTTAGTGTATTGTGTTTGCTTTACGGTACTTGATCAAACAAACTATTACTAAGAAACTCAACGATAATAGTCGCCCTACATGTTTTGCATGCTTTTAACAGAATAATTTGGGTTTGTAACTCTGGTCCATGACTAGCCTGAATGGAAAAACTCTACCAGTAATCGTTAACATTTGCATGGTATTAAACTGTGGTTTCCCTTCACTTGCAGAATGTACCCTCTCTGCAGCCAACAATACAATTCAAGGGACTCCAAGGGGTAAGAATCTTTTTCCCCCTGATTTTTATGTCTGACTCGGATGATGACTGTCTACATCATTTAATGTTCTTGCTTTTTAGTCTTTAAATTTGCCTTGTAGCAACAAAAACAACATTAGTTTATTACTTCTCTGGTCCAGTCAACCTAATCAACTGTTTCTCTTTTAGCAACTCATCTAAGTGAGTGACTAATGATAGCCGGAGTTGTGCGTATTTATGGAGTAATTAATTATATAACTTGTGATCTTATGAGAGTGGTGTGGGGGAAGGGACGAAAAACTAAATAAGGAAAACACCCAGGGGTTATAACTAAACTGTCTTTTATATTACTAGCTTCCTTTTTTAATGGTTTTACTCAAAATTCTAATTGAAATACTTGGAACTGAATGAATGAACAGGCTAAAAGTCACACATTAAAATGCACAATGATACTTTGATTTGCTGCCTTCCCCTAAACCAGCGGTTCTTAACTTAGTTTGAGGTATCGAACCCCGGCAGTTTCATATGCGCATTCCCCGAACCCTTCTTTAGTGGAAAAAAAAAATAAAAAAATCAATTTCAATACAAAGTTAGATGTTTTTGGTAACGCTTTAGAATGGGGAACACATTATAAGTAACAAATACTTAATTTAGAGTTATTTGGACAGTAGTGGAACATATTCTAAGTAATAAAGACTTATTTTAGAGTTATATGGTTAGGGTTAGGGTTATAATAAGGCCATGTCGAATAAAGCATTAATAAGTACTAAATGACTATTTAAGAGCCAATATGTTACTAATTTGCATGTTATTAAGCAACTAATTAATGGTAACTATATATGTGTTCCCCATATATTACCAAGTTTTTTTTACTGGTGCACAAAATGAACCGTGCATGAACATCACCTTGTTCAAACAACAAAACCCAACACAGTGCATTAACTCACAACAAAATACCCACCTGCAAATCAGTCAGCTGTTGCGTATCCGTAATACGCCGACAGGGAGAATTTTGTATTTACACGATGAGTCGGGTGTGTTATGACCTCTGCCGAACCCCTAAGGCCGACTCACCGAACCCCTATTGTTCGATCGAACCCAGGTTAAGAACCACTGACCTAAACCATGGTCCCAATCCTTTTCAAATCTTCATTTGATCCACATATGGTACATTTACTTTGGTAGTGCCATGCAATCAAGATGATCATTCCACTGCTTGGTATTAACGGTAACTGCCACATTTTGGATTGTTTGGTAGGACTGGTTCTTAGAACCCCTGATGAAATCAGCACAATACCGGAAATACATTTTTAAGTGGGATTGGGAATGGCACTGGAAAAAATATTCAAACATCCAGGAAATTATGCTATAATGCTGTGTCGGATCACAATGTGATGACATTTATGCAAAAATACGATTGGGAAGAGTGGGTGAGTATAGGCAGGCCAGGGACAGGGCGAGAAGGGAGAACCATGTTTCAGCACAGTACGGCTAATACATTTGCATAAAAAGCAGCCATTCCGTCTCCTTTCTCAACAAAGCTATTTTCTTATACATCTGATTATTTTCAACAATGCAATTATCATCACTTCGTTGAATCATCCTGGGTTTTCCTTGTCTGAATTCTTTCAGCGCATTAAAATACCCAAGACAGATTCCTCCTCAGATGCCTCCCACAATTTTGATTTCTTCCTGTCCAATGTTGGCAAAGACAACCCTCAGGGAAGCTTTGAGTGCATCCAACAGTATGTTTCCAGGTAATGGCTGAATCGACTCTGTGTTCCCGTTGTCCACTTTTTTTACTTCACATGCCTCATTGTCTCCAGCTCAGGGGCCTCTCACCTGGCTTTGTTGGCGACTGTGCAGGACAAGGTCACAATATGTGCCACCAATGACTCCTACCAGGTGACCCGGGAGCGAATGACCCAGGCTGTAGAGGACACGCGTGAACGTGGGACCAAAGTCATCAAACCTGGTGGCCAGTACAGAGGCAAGGCAATACTCACACTTGATCACACATTACCAACCAGCAGATGTCGTTTGTTCAAATGCCGCCCCTTTTCAGAAGCTGAATAGGTTAAAGCTGACCTGACTCCATTTGAAGCCATTATGGCTACTGACTAGGTCATTCTGCCATTTTGCTCTGTTCCAGATAAACAGTACTGATATTGGCAAAGGTAGATGTTTGTGTTGCACTGACACACCTGCTGCTTGTTTTTTGCACTTATCACAAACAATCAAGAATGCTCATCCAAGTGATGTTTTGGCCTACCGTAACAACTGTGTAATAGGAAACCAGGACATAAATCATGTTTCAAATAGGGTGAAGCGGTGGTTTTCAACCTTTTTTCAGTGATGTACCCCCTGCGAACCTTTTTTTTAATTCAAGGACCCCCTAATCAGAGCAAAGCATTTTTGGTTGAAAAAAAAGAGATAAAGAAGTAAAATACAGCACTATTTAATCAGTTTTTTATTCATTAAATTGTATAACAGTGCAAAATATTGCTCATTTGTAGTGGTCTTTCTTGAACTATTTGGAAAAAAAGATGTAAAAATACCTAAAAACTTGTTGAGAAATAAAAAAGTGAGTCAATTATAAATAAAGATTTCTAAACATAGAAGTAATCATCAACTTAAAGTGCCCTCTTTGGGGATTGTATTAGAGATCCATCTGGATTCATCAACTTACTTCTAAACATTTCTTCACAAAAAAAAAAATCTTTACATCAATATTTATGGAACATGTCCACAAAAAATCTAGCTGTCAACACTGAATATTGCATTGTTGTATTTCTTTTCACACTTTATGAACTTACATTCATATTTTGTTCAAGTATTATTCAATAAATATATTTATAAAGGATTTTTGAATTGTTGCTATTTTAGAATATTTAAAAAAAATTCACAGACCCCTTGGCATACCTTCAAGTACCTCAGGGGTACACGTACCCCCATTTGAGAACCACTGGGGTAAAGAATGCGTATGCAGTCTTTATTGTAGTGTGTTGAACCGAAGGATTTTCAAAATGCTGACAGATTACAACAAAGTTGATCACACATATGGTAAGGATAAAGCTCATTACTTACATCTAAGCCACTTCATGGTGAAACCTATAAGCCTGGCTCATAAAATCTGTTCACCAAGCTTGAAAACTTCTCTGGTTTGTTTGTTCAGGCCCTGGGGATAGATTCGCATTTACTATGCTCGATAGAAACTGGGAAATGAGGAGACCGACAGACTAAACGGGTAGTAAAAAAGCTTGTTTGCAACCAGCCGTGCGGGGTGAGCATGTAATTAACAATCACAGGAGAATCCTTTGAAATCTATCTGGATACATCTTCATGTAACAAAATTAAGCTCATAATTTTCATTCTGCCATTTTTAAAGACGATATTTGGTAATGAACTACCTTGGAACATAGCGAACTTTATTCTGTTATTAACAATCTAACAAATTGTATGAAGCCTCGTTCTCTCGTAGTTGATCAGAGTTTATGCTTTTTGACGCAGAGAGAAGGACAGGCGGGGGTGCTACTTCGCGCTAACCTTAATCTTATAAAGGGCTTTAGAATTTCATAATGCCTAAGAAGAGGAAATGTGAAAACACTTAGTGACTTAGCACATGGCTCTGCAACATCACCAACTTCTTTTCATTCCAATCACTTTTCTAGGCCAAGTCACTGCAGTCTATTTTTGGGTAGTAATTGGTGTGATGGTACTTCCGTTCTTTGAATACTAGAGAATAGGTGCTTGCACAAAATGCTAACAGAAACCACCGTTGTCTAACATTGAATGTCAATTTTATTATTCCAGGGGTTGGATATGGTGGAAGCTGATGAATTTGCTTGTTTGATTACTTGTAAACGGAGAGTGCTTGAATTGGTTGGTAGCTCTCTTGTCTACATTGGTGGGAGCAAATTAATAACAACAAAGTTCAGAAATATTATACATAACTTAACTTACTTGTCATACATACCTACAAACATATTAGCCTTTAGAAGACCAGCTTACTAATGTCACTCTAGTTGGTTAACATTGAACCTTGTGTCTCTAGGAAAGCAAGTCCATGTCCGTAAACCAGCACTTTCGGCTCCTGACGTTGTCCCGGAGCGCAAGCGATCCACACCTATCAACCCAGCCAACACTATCCGCAAGTGCCTTTCCAACAACCCTGTGTCTCAGCGGCCATTCCGGGATCGTATTGTTCACCTGTTGACACTGAGGTCCTACAAAAAACTGGAATTACTTGCCCGTTTGCAGCGGGATGGAATCAACCAGAAGGACCGGAACTCCTTGGGGACCACTCTTCAACAGGTAGAGTAAAGTGTCACGTGTGACACGTGTTTAAAGGGGAACATTATCAGCGGACCTATGTAAGCGTCAATATATACCTTGATGTTGCAGAAAAAAGACCATATGTTTTTTAACCGTTTTCCGAACTCTAAAAGGGTGAATTTGGCGATTGAAACGCCTTTCAATTGTTCGCTGTCGGAGCAATGACTTTTCACCTGTGACGTCACAACAGGAAGCAATACGCCATTTTCTCAAACACATTACACAGACCAAGTCAAATCAGCTCTGTTATTTTCCGTTTTTTCGACTGTTTTCCGTACCTTGGAGACATTATGCCTCGTCGGTGTGTTGTCGAAGGGTGTAACAACACGAACAGGGACGGCTTCAAGTTGACTTACGTAAAGTGTGCTAATCAGACATATCAATGGTCACGGCATACTAATCGATGCTATTTAGGCTAGCTGTATGTAAATATTGCATCATTATGCCTCATTTGTAGCTATATTTGCATCCAGCCTTTCCCTCCACCCACATTTAATGCCAAACAAACACATACCAATCGACGGATTCAAGTTGCACCAGTGGTTAAAAGATGTGAAAGTCCCTCGCACACTTTACCGATGATAGCGATGCTACAACAGAGATGTGTGGATATCCTGCGACACTCAAAGCAGATGCATTTCCAACGATAAAGTCAACAAAATCACAAAGGTGAGTTTTGTTGATGTTTTTGACTTATGTGCTAATCAGACATATTTGCTCACGGCATGACTGCCAGCTAATCGATGCTAACATGCTATTTAGGCTAGCTGTATGTACATATTGCATTATTATGCCTCATTTGTAGCTATATTTGCATCCAGATTTTCCCTCCACCCACATTTAATGCCAAACAAATACATACCAATCGTTGGTTAAAAGGCGATCGCCAAATTCGTCCTTGCTTCCTCCCGTTCCGCTGTCTGTCGTGATATGGCTAAATAGCTTAAATGTCTTCTTCAATTTCGTTTTCGGTACCTGCCTCCATACTCCAACCATCCGTTTCAATAAATGCGTAATCTGTTGAATCGCTTACGCCGCTGAAATCCGAGTCTGAATCCGAGCTAATGTCGTTATATATTTCTGTGCTATCCGCCATGGTTGTTTGTATTGGCATCACGCAGTGACGTCACAGGAAAATGGACGGGTGGATATAGCGATGGTGAAAATCAGGCACTTTGAAGACGTTTTTTGGGATATTGCGTAATGGGTAACATTTTGAAAAAAACTTTGAAAAATAAAATAAGCCACTGGGAACTGATTTTTTATTGGTTTTAACCCTTCTGAAATTGTGATAATGTTCCCCTGTTAAAAAACGCTTTTAAATGTTATTTAATTTCAAACCCGGAAGCTCACCCCAGTGACCTGGAACCCCTGGTGCCTTATTTTAAACCCATAGTCTCAAATCTTGTTCTTACGTCCGTCTTATGTCTTATGATTTTAAATGGGAACAGCAGATTAATACTTCTGTTGTTTCATCCAGTTTTTAGCCTTTCAGCCAAAATTAAATCAGTCTTTTATAAACTAAGAGCGGGTAATCCATGCTTTTATTTCGTCATGTTTGGACTATTGCAACTCACTTTTGTTGGAGTAAATCTCACTCTGATTTCAGTTAGTCAAAAAAAAACATTACCCTCATTTTAGAGTACCTTCGCTGGCTCCCAGTTCATTTAAAATCTCTTAACGGATCAGTACTGGTATGTTCTATATATTTTAGACCTTAAATCTACACCCTTTAAAGGTCTCTAAATTAGTCTGAACAATTTCTTCTTCTTGTCCCAAAAACCCGATTAAAATTCTGAGAGGATAGCACATCTTCTGCTGTGGCTGCAGAACTTTGAAACAAATCTCACTCTGGTTATTCGGACATCTCCCTCTTTAATGATTCTTAAATCACGTTTTAAAACAGTTTTACTCAATGGTTTTTAAATCAACATGAGTTGTGGGATCTTGGTCTATTTTATTCTGTTTTATGAATTATTTTTCTTTTTAAGTCAAATATTTCTGTCCTTGGTTTTGTCCTGCTTTTGAATGTGTATTTGAACTACTGTGTAGCATTTTGTGAAACATATTGTTTTTCAAACTCTGCAATATAAATACAATAGATTAGATTGGACTAGGACTTGAAAATTGAAAATATTTCTTTGGCTTTTGCTAATCGTTGGACAATATTTGCATGCACAGATGTTTGACCACCACAGGGCCATCTTTCGGTTTCCAAAAATTTTTCACAGTTCTTGTGCAGTCATAGCAAAACTTGAAACTGTGGTTGTCTGTTCCAAACAGGTGGCAAACCTTAACCCCAAAGACAACACATTTTCACTGAAAGACTTTATTTACCGTGAGGTCCAGAGAGACTGGCCAGGGTACTCTGAAGACGAAAAGACCCAGGTGGAGCGGATCCTTGCTCGGTAATTTGTCTACATGAACTTTTCTTTAATATTGAACTGTAGACCACAACGTGTTTTTGTTTAAAGATAGTTGTTGGGGAAAAAAAGATGCTGTATTCTTATTTACATTTAAGAATCAGACTCTTGCAATGATGTGATGCATTTTCTTTCCAAACAATTATTTGATTTGCTGCCTTCTAAACCATGGTTCCCCAAACTTTGACACGCGAGCCACATCCTAAGTTTTGAAATAAATAAAATAATCACCCTAAAATTAGAATTATTGAATTACAATATATTTTTTCCAATCTGTCCTGTCCATCCACTCAGGTAAATCCTATTGTTGATGTAGTTGCCCATATCTACTGTACAGATAAGAGAAGTGTGGGATACTTTTCTTGTTGCCTTATTGGTATCTTTTTTAAAACATTTGTTTATTTAAATTTTTTTCACACACAGTTAACTGAAAATATTATTATTTTTTTTCCTCCCACCCAAAAAAACCTCAAAAATAAGGCAAATATTGATGTAAAGCCACAGACAACTGCACTTCTGAATGACCCCAACACGGTGCAGCAATACACAAACGCAAACAAAAGGCTCATCAAATATCCACAATTCAACCACGTCTCAATCGGGGCCAAATTTAAGATTAGTCTCATCTACACATTTTTAGAAAGGACCCCATACTTCTTGAAATTGTACACAACCACCATCAAATGCCAGTCTAATTTTCTCTAACTCAGGAAATAAAGAATATCTCTGATCCAGCAGGTATGGTAGGGAGGCACTGCAGCCTTCCTGTAAACCACAATAGGCCTTCTAGCCAACAAAGTAGTGAATGCCACCAGATTCTTTTTGGAATTGCTGAGAAAAGGTGACAGAGGGGCTACTCCTAATAGTCCACGTAAAGGATTCGGTTCCATTCTTTCACCAATGACCAAAGACAAAGTATTAAACATTTCAGTCCAAAAACTGCACAGAGATGGGCAGAGCCAAAACATTTGTATTAAGTTAGCTGGGGACTGTTGGCACCGATCACACGATTCAGATATTCCATCATACACTTAGCTTGTCGAAACTTAGCGTAATAAGTACGAGTTATTAGCTTGCACAAATAGAAGACTTAGATTCCATGTCCAGCTATCCTCAGATAGGGTCACTCCTAAATCCTGCTCCCAAAGTGACTTCATTAAATTCAGACACTCAGGGCGTAAAAGAAAATGTTGGTTATAAATACGTGTAACAGATGTTTTTAAAATTGAAAGCAGTGTCAGAAACACGTCTAAACTGTCAGTCGACAAATCTGGAAACCCAGGAAAAGTATCACAAACAAAACTGCGGATTTGTAGATACCTAAAAAAGTGTTGATTAGGGAGTGAATATGTATCAAAGTTGCTAGAAAGAGCCAATGGTGTTGTCAAATGCCTTTATATTTAGTGTTTGCCAACGCAGGAGTGGATAGAAAGAAGGGGGGGAAAAAAAGACTGGGGAGAAATTCTGGGGATAAGACAAAAAAAACATAGCCCGGTCCACGGCCAAATTCTTTTAACCCAATGTGAGCCCCGAGTCAAAAAGTTTGAGCACCCTCGTTCTAAAGTGTCTTTGCATGACAATATAACCAAATATTTTCCTTTCTTCAACAGCAAACTTGGGCTACCTCCAGAGGCGCTCTCATCAAACAACTCTCCCAAAGACGGGGTACCTTCGTCCCCGCTGGTACCTTTTGCAAGTGACGACACGGACACAAACCAATCATGGTTTGGGAATCTCACATTTGTTTTCTCATCGCAGAAGCGCCAGCCAGATTTTGACTTCATAGATCCTTTGGCTCCAAAGAAAGCCCGTATCTCCCACCTCAGCAATCGAGGACCAGCCGCATCTTTACCCTCGTCATCCTCAGACCGCCGTGAGGAGGAGGAGAGTCCCAGCACTAAATGCTCGTCCCTGCCCTCCAATGTCATCTTGGGCCCTCCCAGCCATCTACCAATTCCATCTCACCCTCCAGCGCCCTCTCACCAGCAGCCAAGTCCAGCCTCCAGCTCCAACTCCCCCAGCACCCCTGAAGGCTGCGGCACCCAGGACCTGCCCGTGGACCAGAGTTCCTCTTGCAGGGACCCTTCCCCAAGTTCTTTGTCTTCTGATAGAGCCCTTCAGGAACGTTACCAGCCCCCCACCGCAGTCACCAGATCAGCTGCCTCCCCGAGCCTTCCCCCCCGTACCTCACTTACTGTTACCTCGACTGTGATCAGCAGCCCTCCCTTGCCCAGCTGTGACAACAAGAAGTTCAAAAAGAAGTCCAAAAAGCACAAGGAGAGAGATCGCCAACGAGACAAAGGGAAACGGACAGAAAGGGGAAGCAACAGTTCCCCAAGCGTGGCCGAACAGGCTGTGGAGAGTCTGAAATCTAAAAAGAAGCACACCGTAGAGGACGATAGAAGAGAAGTCAATGATAAGAATCCTCACATGGATCAAGGTGCGTGTCTTAAGTTATCCTTCTTAACATTGTTTTTTTTTCCTTCATTTCATTTCACAGCTTCCATTTGTTCATCTGTTGCTCCCATACTTTCACTAACAGTTGAACGTGAGTTAAAATGTCTTCTTTTGATACCAGAGACTGGTTGGTCTGGTAAACGTTGGAACGGCCTGTGGATTATTCTCATCCATCCAGGTCATTGTATTCTGCAACTGCAACTGGACTATTTGGTGTAGACCAAAGATCTTCTAAGTCTAACTGAACAGTCCTGTTGCCATTGATTGGATGCCCTGAGATTTCAAGTGTAACCATTTTCCATTTTGGACATGTGTCAATAAAACAAAGTAGCCTACAGTAGGGAAGGGGTTCATATGTCCCAATTCCTGGGTGGATCTGACAGTGCAGTCTGCTGAAAATGATGCAAAGCACCACTCTACAACTGACCCCGTGGTCAAAGTTGGAATTGCCACAAAACACATTTGAAAACATTTAACAGTATGTTGCCATTTGGTGGCTATATTGGATAGTGCATGCCCCAATCCTGTCACGTTTCATGTGTCAGGTAAACGGCGATGAATGGTGCCATATGAATCCCCTTCCTACTGTATATCTAAACATACATACTGAAACTTACTGTACAGCACAGGCCAAAAGTTTGGAGACACCTTCTCCTCATTCAATGTGTTTTCTTTATTTTCGTGACTATTTCAATCAGTGGTTCTTAACCTTGTTGGAGGTTCCGAACCTCACCAGTTTCATACACGCATTCACCGAACCCTTCTTTTGTGAAAAATGTAATTTAATTTTTTTTTTTTTAATTCAAGACAAAGATATGTTTTTTTCCCCTGGTGTACAAACTGAACCGTGCATGAACTCACAACAAATTACACACCTGCAAAAATAGCGTGACTTCTGCGGTTGCCGTATCCACGATACGCCGATATGGAAAAGTATTTATTTACACGATGAGTCCACACTTGCCAACCCTGCCGATTTTTCAGGGAGAATCCCGAATTTCAGTGCCCCTCCCGGGGCAACCATTCTCCTTTAGCGTCCTCTACAACCTGTCGTCACGTTCGCTTTTCCTCCATACAAACGGCGTGTCGGCGCATTCACATCATTTATATGGCTTTTACACACACATACTGTAAGTGAATGCAAGGCATACTTGGTCAACAGACATACAGGTCACACTGAGGGTGGCCGCATTAACAACTTTAACACTGTTACAAATACGCACCACACCGTGAACCCACACCAAACGAGAATGACAAACACATTTGGGGAGAACATCCGCACCGTAACATAACGTAACAAATACCCCAAATCCTTTGCAGCACTAAGTCTTCCGGAACCTACAATATACACCCCCGCTACCACCAAACCCCTCCCCCTCAACCCCCACTCCCCCCATCTCCCGAATTCGGAAGTCTCAAGGTTGGCAAGTATGGATGAGTCGGGTGTGTCTTGACTGGCTCCGCCGAACCCCTGAGGTCGACTCACCGAACCCAGGTTAAGAACCACTGATTTACATTGTAGATTGTCACATCCAAACTATGAATGAACACATGTGGAGTGATGTACTTAACAAAAAAAGGTGAAATAACTGAAAACATGTTTTATATTCTAGTTTCTTCAAAATTGCTCAGATTACTTTTTCCCACACTCTTGGCATTCTCTCCATGAACTTCAAGAGGGAGTCACCTGAAATGGTTTTCACTTCAGTTTTGATGTGACAACCTCCAATGTAAATAGTCATGAAAATGAAGAAAACTCATTGCACTGAGAAGATGTGTCCAAACTTGTGGCCTCCACATGCTGTCACACCAACTGCTACAAACTACATATCACACAACTTCAAGTTGCAGCTGACTTAACTACAGCTTTGATTTTGTTAAGACACCAAGTCGAATTTCTCCCAAAATATTCTACTGTAAGGCTTTAATATCATCATTTTAGAATCTATATTATAGTGCTTTATTGCCATAAGGCGATCGTATAGGAAATGATTATCCTGAGGTAAGGTTTGTCTATATGTTGCTTCCATAGAAACCAGATCAGTCAAGATGTGGAGAAAGAACAACGAATATTCCTGAAGTCTAAAAATGTGCTCTATGCTCTCAGACTCCTCAGAAAAAGCCAAGAAGCCGAGCCAGTCTACTCTTTTCTCAGCCACGATAGAGGCGCCTGATTACGAAACGTAAGTTACTGTGATCTACGCAGTTTTTTTCTGAGGGTCCTCCAATCAAGTGAAGGCTTGCATTATCACAGTGCAAAGAGATGAGGAAAAGTGGTGCATTGGCTGAGAGGGAGGTTCCATTCCTCCTCCTCCTCCTGCTATCTGGAACAAACCAAACACATCTGCTTTTAATCCGATTTTAATGTCAACCAGAACTGTCCTCCACGTGAAGACATTGAACTGCACTGTTTACTCCCTAATACTTTACACTTGAACATGTACACCTCGTTTCCAAAGTGAAACCACTTCCATTGAAATCATGTCATCTGTAGTGATGTGCTGATAGATACTGAAATATCGATACCGCTGATACCAGATCATTATGCTCTAAAATCGATTCTCAAATTGAAATTTGTGATACTTTAGTGCAGGGGTGTCAAAACGTTTTCCACCAGGGGCTTCATACTGAAAAGTCAAAGTATGCAGGAAAATATTGGTAATTTTTTTGTTTAAAAAAAGAAGCTAAAATATATTGTCAACTTTGTAACTATATTCTTCATTATTAGTTCAATTATTGAAGCTTTTCCCCATTAAATATGGATTTGTTTGCTTTTTTCCTTACATTTTCACAGTTTTCCCCCATCTAGGAAAAGAATAAAAATAATAATAAAATTGTGTAACTCTATAAGCTAGCGTCTCAAAAAATCTGCCTTTGCGAAAATATTAACGTTTTTATTATGGTTGTTGTAATTTTTCTAATGAAGTCATAAGTTTGTATTTTAATAGTAATTAACTAAATGTTTAGATGAAGTATATATTTTTTATTCTGAGAGCTTCTAATATTTTAGTTCAGAAGTGTCTAAACTTTTCCACCAAGGGGTTCATACTGAAAAGTCAAGTATTGGGGGCCATTTTGATATCTTATTTCAAAAAAATGTTAAAGAGATTTGAAGTATATTTAAAGACACAACTTGGCGTTATGGGCGACTAAGTATATTATTATTATTGGTAAAACAGTTCAGCTTTCTGTCTTTTTTTTTTTTTTACTACTGTTTTGTTTTTAGATGTGTTTTGTTGTTGAATATACAAGACTTTTCAAATTTTAGCAGACACATTAAGTGTATTTGCACCAAGTGGGTCTGGCTGACACCAGCCTGAATGTTGCTTGGTATACAATCTTAAAGCAAAAGAGTTGTCTCCCACATGACTAGTGATCTGTGCCATTTGTGTTTTTAGCAAGTACAAGGCGCTGGCGTCCATGGACCAACGACAGAGCTACAAGAACGACTTCAATGCCGAGTACGAGGAGTACCGCCAGCTGCACGCCCGCGTGGAGAACATCACTCGCCGCTTCACGCAGCTGGACTCTCAGTGCCGCAAACTGACACCTGGCACCAAAGAGTATCAGGTCTTTTTTCTTCTTCTTATACTTTTTACCATTACAGCTTTCTGGTATGAGGATAATGCTGAACATACATTGGGGTCACATGGTGTCTTTTTTTGATGATGTTTTCTAGAAGGTGCAAGAAGAAGTGTTGAAAGAGTACAAGAAGATGAAAGAAGTAAGCAAACACATTCAAATCTTTGTGAATCACTATTTCCACACAGAGGCCTGCAGATTGAAGGTCGTTACAATGACCTGTCTTATCAGAACAGCAGCAATCACCAGCTCATTTTTCACACGCAGATATCAAAGAAAAATTGTTCATGTCAACTCTGTTGCTTACCAAAATATAATCAGCTATTGAAGCGCACAATCCTTTTATATCATTCATATATTTATTTGAGAGATGTTCCAATCAGGTTTTTATGCCGATTCCGATAATCCATGAGGGTGATCTGCCAATACCGGTCACATGTATTAACCTCGAAATGCTAATCACAATTATAGTCAGAAAAACAACACAGGATGGCAGTATCAGCACGATGTAAAGGCCTACTGAAATGAGATGTTCTTATTTAAACGGGTATAGCAGCTCCATTCTATGTGTCATACTTCATCATGTCGCCATATTTTTGCTGAAAGGATTTAGTAGAGAACATCCACGATAAAGTTCGCAACTTTTGGTCGCTAACATCGCTAACAGAAAAGCCCCGCAGACGATGACGTCACAAGTGTGATGGCTCCTCACACATTCACTTTGTTTTTAATGGGAACCTCCAACAAAAACAGCTATTCGGACCGAGAAAACGACAATTTCCCCATTAATTTGAGCGAGGATGAAAGATTCGTGTTTGAGGATATTGATAGCGACAGACTAGAAAAAAAAAGTTAAACAAAAAAAAACCACGATTGCATTGGGACGGATTTTGATGTTTTTAGACACATTTACTAGGTTAATTCTGGGAAATCCCTTATCTTTGTATTGTGTTGCTAGTGTTTTAGTGAGTTTAATAGTACCTGATAGTCGGAAAGGTGTCTCCACGGGTGTGTTGACCCGCAGTGTCTCAGGGGAGTCGACGGCAGCTGTACAGACGGCACAAGCTCAGCTTTTCTCCGGTAAGAACTGACTTTTTAACCACAATTTTCTCACCGAAACTTGCTGGTTGACATGTGGTCGGGATCCATGTTGGCTCGACCGCGCTCTGATCCATAGTAAAGTTTCACCTCCGGGAATTTTAAACAAGGAATCACCGTGTGTTTGTGTGGCTAAAGGCTAAAGCTTCCCAACTCCATCTTTCTACTTTGACTTCTCCAATATTAATTGAACAAATTGCAAAAGATTCAGCAACACAGATGTCCAAAATACTGTGTAATTATGCCGTTAAAGCAGACGACTTTTAGCTGTGTGTGTGTGCAGCACTCATACTTCCTAAAAACCAGTGACGTCACGCGTACACGTCATCATTACACCACGTTTTCAAGACGAAACTCCCGGGAAATTTAAAATTACAATTTAGTAAACTAAAGCGGCCGTATTGTCATGTGTTGCAAAGTTAATATTTCATCATTGATATATAAACTATCAGACTGCTAGTAGTGGCTTTCAGTAGGCCTTTAAAGATATTATCTATTACTCTTAGAAGTCCTTTTACTTTTGCCCTCAAAGTGCCCATGTGTCTTCAGACGTATTGTCTGTTGACAATAATGACAAAAAATGATTTTGTGAAACCAGAAGTCTTTCATGATGGTGAATGATAGGCAAAATTCCCCTAAAATTTGCAATTCTCCTTAGGGTTGTACAGTATACCAGTACTAGTGTAGTATCGCAGTACTAATGAATTAAAAAGGATACCATACTCTGTTTGAAAAGTACCAGTTGGCCATATGTTTTTACAGGCATGACTGTGTATCGTGCTGACATTGCTGATTTTACAAGCAGAGGAGCATGTACAGCAGTGCGCACACACAGAGTACTTACAAGCAGACACAGTGTGTAGACAGAAAAGGGAGAATGGACGCATTTTGGTGTAAAAAGTCAAGATAAAGGTGAAGTTATAACACTGAAACACCCTCAGGAAGAGCTGCTTTAACACATGCAGCTAACTAGCTCGCGGCTAAAAGTCCATCCACAGTGTTTTAGCTACTTCTAAATCACTAATCCTGGCCTTCATGGTGACAAATAAAGTGAGTTTCTTACAAGTATCATTATCACTGCAGGATGAGGAATGGCTACACAGCGTAGGAGGATACAATAGCTCACCACCAATGTAAACAAATGCCATGGGTGGATCTACACCTGACATCCACTGTAATGATACCAAGTACAAGAGTGTCTCGCCGATACTACTATGATTACATCGATATTTTTTATCATCACAAAATCTGTTTTCTTTTAATTAATTATTTTCTTAAAGTCAGTAAATATGTCCCTGGACACATGAGGACTTTGAATATGACCAATGTATGATCCTGGAACTACTTGGTATCGGATCCATACCTACATTTGTGGTATCATCCAAAACTAATGTCAAGTATCAAAGAAGAGAAGAATAAGTGGTTATTACATTTGAACAGAAGTGTAGATAGAACATGTTAAGAGAAAATAAGCAAACATTAACAGTAAGTGAACAAGGTTATTAATAATTCATTTTCCACCTTTTGTCCCTCATAATGCGTACAAAATAATAGGTGTATAAATGACAATATGTTACTGCAGACTAATTAGTTGTGTAGTATGTTCAACATTTTATTTAAGGACTAAATGACAAAGATAAACATATGTTTCATGTACACTAACATTTTTTGTTCAAATCAATCCAATAATGTCATTTGTCGTGGTGGCCTTTATTAATAAAAGTATGTAAATCCATGTTGGTAGTGGTACCAAGTGGTACCAAGTGGCACCAAGATGTTGGTATGAAGAGCAGCCTGTAACTGGATGTGATGTTGTGGTTGCAGCACAGTCCTAACTACCACGGGGACAAACAGCGCTGCGAGTACCTGCACAACAAGCTGGCACACATCAAGCGGCTGATAGCCGACTTCGACCAGCGCCGAGCCCACACCTGGTGTTGAGGTGCCACCACCTTACGGATCAGTATTGCCAAGGGAGTGTCAAGCTGGGGGCCGGAGGGTCCGACTAGCTCTTATTTATGAACGACCTCCAAAATTGCTGCCTCGCTCTCCCTTCCTTCGCCCTCCTCCCTCCTCCCTTTTCCAACCTTAGATTCCACAGGCTTCGTTCTGGCCTGAGATGTTCAGAATCTCTTCTGACTTCCCCTCATCCTTGGCTTTTCCCCATTTTTCTTTCTTTCTTCACTCTGCGGTTTTGTGGATGTTTCCACCAGTAGGGGGCGACTTGAAGAGTCAATGGGTTTTGGGGGAAACTCTTCCTATGTTTGAAGGACTTTATCTTGCAGGAAAAAAAACATATTTTTGAGCTTCAGAGA
Organism: Nerophis ophidion; assembly: GCF_033978795.1. Classification (NCBI taxonomy): domain Eukaryota; kingdom Metazoa; phylum Chordata; class Actinopteri; order Syngnathiformes; family Syngnathidae; genus Nerophis; species Nerophis ophidion. The sequence goes on from NC_084626.1 coordinate 22,521,042, forward strand.
AATTATTGTATTTAAGAAAAATAAGAGGGAGATCTATTTATTTTGGGACTCGTAGAGCAAAAAAAAAAAAAAAAAAAAAAAAGAGTCCGCAGATGATTAAAGTTTTTGTTAAACAATGCAAAAAACAAATTACCGTGGGCCTTATGTGTTCTGACATTGTGAAGCCATTTTGCACATAAGATGCAGATGTCATCTCATTTGGCAAAGATACGCTGCTGACTTGAGAACCAGCGGCCAGGGCGTGAGACGCCATGTAGAGGGAAGGTGAACACCCCCTAGGGGGCAGTGTTGCCGCCACCAACAGTGTTTCATGTCCACTGTGCCTTCTAAGGTGTTTACACTCAATGTTGGTGGAGGTGTGGTGACACTTAGTCTATACAAAGGAACTAGGACTGCCTGGAAACAGGCTGTGTTTGTGTGTGTGTGTGTGTGTGTGTTACAGATTGTCTGCCTGAATGGTTGTACTCCATATGGTGTGCGTGATTAAGAAAACTAAAAATGTGGAGGGAAAAAAAAGAAACTTGAAAAAAAGCTGCTATAGTATTGGACCAGCCAAAACATTCAGGATCTGCCCGGCTGGAGTAACAGAGACTCTTGTGTTGTGTTTGTGGCTCTTCACCAGAGACAAATGTATCATGAAGTCAAACGGATTTGATCAGTTTCAGTTCTGCAGAGCATTAAGAGTTCAGAGTAGATTTTTTTCTTTATATTTGGTCAAGATTGACAGAATGCATCTTCTGAGAAATGATGGAAGTCTCTATGTTAAAACAAGGGACATTTTGTTTACAAAGCCTGTGTTAGAATCTCAGTCATTAAAATACTCTGGTACACTTGGTAGGATCTCTGATTAGTGACTGGACTGACTTCAAACAATGACCAGTTCATGCGTCTGGACGAGTACAAACTATCATGTCCTGGTTCTTCACATCACATTACGTTTCCTCCGAGGTGAGGAAGCAATCACTACAAGCTCAGTGCTTTTGTCCTTTTGTCCGGTGTTACTCAGACTCTACTGGTTCCCAGTGGACCGGCTCTAACTATGCAGGATTGAAGGGCTTTGACATTCTGTACATGTAGTGCACCTGTGTCGCTACTTAGCCAAAGATGGAGCCTGAAGTTGAATTGGTCTCATGAGAGGAAGTGAAGAAGAGGGTTATTCAAAACAAAGTCTTAAAATGAGAAAGAGGAGAACATAAGATACACATCATTCTTTGGCAGTATTCAGCCACAGATTAAGAAAAAATATGAAGGATCAAGATATTATGAAAATGTACAAAACATTTCAATAAAAACCCACTTTGCTTTAACTACAGGAATTCTGTCTTCTATTGTGAGTCGCATGTTTCTTTAAGATGTCTTGCATCATACTATTAATGACCAATGAGATGCCTTCAACTTACATCTCATTCACACTTACAGTGCATCCACTTTATCCATCCATCCATTTTCTACTTGTCCCTTTTGTGTGCTCCAGAAATACAATGCTAAGAAAAAGTGTAGACAGAAAAAGAGAACGGACGCATTTTGGTGTAAAAAGTCAAGATGAAGGTGAAGTTATAACACTGAAACACCCTCAGGAAGAGCTGCTTTAACACATGGCTAGCTAGCGAGCGGCTAACATCCATCCAGTCTGCAGTGTTTTAGCTACTTCTAAATCACCAATCCTCGTCTCCATGGTGACAAATAAGTAAGTTTCTTACAAGTACCATTATCACTGCAGGACGAGGAATAGCTAAACATGCTTCACTACACAGCGTAGGAGGATACAATAGCTCACCACCGTCACAATGTAAACAAATGTCATGGGTGGATCTACACCTGACATCCACTGTAATGATACCAAGTACAAGAGTGTATCTAGTCGATACTACTACGATTACATGGATTTATTTTTTGAATTTTTTATCATATTTCCTTTTTTTTTTTTTAATTACCGGTATGTTTATTATTTTATGATTATAAATTCAGTAAATATGTTCCTGGACACATGAGGATTTTGAATATGACCAATGTATAATCCTGTAACTGGGGGATGGCGAGGGTTCCTGGTTCGATGCCCAGCTTTTACCAACCTCGTCATGTCCGTTGTGTCCTTGAACAAGACACTTCACCGTTGCTCCTGATGGGTTGTGGTTAGGGCCTTGCATGGCAGCTCCTGCCATCAGTGTGTGAATGTGTGAACATAGAAATAGTGTCAAAGCGCTTTGAGTACCTTGAAGTAGGGCTGGGCGATATGGACTTTTATTAATATGTGGTTATGTTTAGGCCATGTGACCATACATCATATATATGTGCATATTTGGCCTTAGCCTTGAATGAACACTTGATGCATATAATGACAGCAGTATGATGATTCTATGTGTCTACATTCAAACATTCTTCTTCATCCTGCATTAATATATGCTACTTTTAAACTTCCATGCAGAGAGGAAAATCACAACTAAGTCAGTTTAGCAAAAGTGTATTTATTAAACAGTTAAGCAGTGGCACAAACATTCATTGCATTTCAAAACAGAAAGGGCAAGATTGTCAGAGACATTTTAAAACAAGCTAGTATTGCACTAAAACTCAATTAAAGTGCACTTTTTGTACAGAAGGCCACTACAATAGTTAAAAACAAATAAAGTGCTATTTTGTGCTTGATGTTTCAATAACTGTCAAATAAAGATGAGCTGCCTAAAAAGAAGTCACATAGTGTATGTCCTTCGCTATGTGGTAGGTTCCTGCAGACCTTATGTCCTTCTGTTGTTGACTATTTGTTTAATACGCTGTTGATGTGGAAATGGAAGATGACAGGATCAATTGGGTCAGTGCTGGTTACTTGGGTATTTTGTGGGTGTGGCACTGGAGATGTTGACATGTGAGTTTCAAGCACTCTTCATTCTCGAGCAGGTGACTTTTTGAATGATGCTACAAATTAGCAGTAATGCTACTTTTTGTAACAAAGCTTTTGCTGCATACTTGACTTTTTGATTGATTGATTGATACTTTTATTAGTAGATTGCACAGTTCAGTACATATTCCGTACAATTGACCACTAAAAGGTAACACCCCAATAAGTTTTTCAACTTGTTTAAGTCGGGGTCCACGTTCATCAATTCATGGTACAAATATATACTATCAGCATAATACAGTCATCACACAAGTTAATCATCATAGTATATACATTCAATTATTTATCCATCCATCCATCCATTTTCTACCGCTTATTCCCTTTTTGGGGTCGCTGGCGCCTATCTCAGCTACAATCGGGCGGAAGGCGGGTTACACCCTGGACAAGTCGCCACCTCATTGCAGGGCTGAATTATTGACATTATTTACAATCCGGGGGGTGGGATGAGGAGCTTTGGTTGATATCAGTACTTCAGTCATCAACAATTGCATCAACAGAGACATGTGGACATTGAAAGAGTGTAGGTGTGACTTAGTAGGATATGTACAGCCAGCAGAGAACATAGTCAGTTCACATAGCATAAGAACAAGTATATACATTACAAATACATTTGATTATTTACATTAGGTTATTTACAATCCGGGGAGATGGGATGTGAATGGAGGAGGGTGTTAGTAAAGTGTTGAAGTTGCCTGGAGGTGTTGTTTTAGAGCACTTTTGAAGGAGGATAGAGATGCACTTACTTTTATACCTGTTGGGAGTGCATTCCACATTGATGTGGCATAGAAGGAGAATGAGTTAAGACCTTTGTTAGATCGGAATCTGGGTTTAACGTGGTTTGTGGAGCTCCCCCTGGTGTTGTGGTTATGGCGGTTAAGGAAGTAGTTTGACAGAGAGAAAAGATGTTATTTAAAGGCCTACTGAAATGAGATGTTCTTATTTAAACGGGGATAGCAGCTCCATTCTATGTGTCATACTTCATCATTTCGCCATATTGCCATATTTTTGCTGAAAGGATTTAGTAGAGAACATCGACGATAGAGTTCGCAACTTTTGGTTGCTAATAAAAAAAACCTTGCCTGTACCGGAAGTAGCAGACGATGTGCGCGTGACGTCACGGGTTGTGGAGCTCCTCACGTCTGAACATTGTTTATAATCATGGCCACCAGCAGCGAGAGCAATTCGGACCGAGAAAGCAACAATTTCCCCATTAATTTGAGCGAGGATGAAAGATTTGTGGATGAGGAAAGTGAGAGTGAAGGGCTAGAAAAAAAAAGACGAGGGCCGTGGGAGCGATTCAGATGTTATTAGACACATTTACTAAAATAATTCTGGAAAATCCCTTATCTGCTTATTGTGTTATTAGTGTTTCAGTGAGATTATATGGTTGACCTGAAAGTCAGAGGGGTGTGGCCACGGGTGTGGTGACCGCCAGTGTCTTTGATGGAAGCCACGTTTCTCCATGAGGCAAGGCAGCCGGGCTGAGATAATTTTTTCCCCCTCCTCCACGGTGGAAGCATCCAACGGTCGGGGGCGGCTGTTGGGAAGAGGCAAGAGAGTCCGCAGCTGCAGGTGCACGAGGAACGACGCAAGCTCTCCGCTCATAACTATGGTAAGAGCTGACTTAATACCGCCATTTTTTCACCGAAACCTGCCGGTTGACATGTGGTAGGGAACCATGTTCGCTTGACTAATCTGTTCCATAGTAAAGCGTCACGTATCTTTCGGGGATGTAAACAAGGAAACACCAGCTGTGTTTGTGTGGCTAAAGGCGGCCGCAATACACCGCTTCCCACCTACAGCTTTCTTCTTTGACGTCTCCATTATTAATTGAACAAATTACAAAAGATTCAGCAACACAGATGTCCAGAATATTGTGGAATTATGTGATTAAAGCAGACGAATTATGGCTGGGATCGCTGCTGGATCAAAATGTCCGCTACAATCCGTGACGTCATGCGGTCGCGTCATCATACCGCGACGTTTTCAACAGGATACTTCGCATGTAATTTTAAAATTGCAATTTAGTAAACTAAAGCGGCCGTATTGGCATGTGTTGCAATGTTAATATTTCATCATTGATATATAAACTATGAGACTGCGTGGTCGCTAGTAGTGGCTTTCAGTTAATGAGACCGACCTTGTCCTCGGAGCTCCTCCTTCCCGCCTCTTGTCTCAGTCCAAGATGGCGGCGCAGTTCGTGCAGACCAAGCTGAAAGGCGACAAAGTGGTGATGTTCATCAAGCCCACGTGTTCCTACTGCGTCCTGGCCAAGGAGGTGTTGTCCAAGTACAAGTTGAAGCCGGGACACCTGGAGTGTGTGGACATCAGCGCGCGCAAAGACATGAGCAGCATGCAGGACTACTTCCTGGAGCTGACCGGGGCGAGAACCGTGAGTAGTCATTCTCACTCTCACACTAACTCTAACTCTAACTCCACACTTTCATCGCCACACTTGCAGTCCCGGCGAGGATGTTGGAGGTGCGCTGAGATGTTTGTAGTCAAAGAAGTGACCATATGTCTTCTTCACTTGCCAGCCCGGCTACTTTCTACTGCGCATGCGCCTCGTGGCGAGCCACTTGAAGACAAAAAGCCTCCGCGATCACGAAAAAATACAGTTAGCTTCGTCCGTATTGAAGGTAGTCGTTAAGTGTAAAGTGCGCACTCTTTTTGTAATCACGTCTTGTACTTTTTGTAACTTATGTGGCTGTGCTTTGAATAAATATCCAAACTAGAATAGGAAATGTATATGCCGTAAATTGACCGCCGTATTTCCCTCGGACTGTCGCGAAATGCTGTGAAAACTAGTCACTGCGATTGTTTTTTTTATATATATATAAACTTTTATTTATAAATGGCAACATTTACAAACAGTTGAGAAATAATAATCAAAATAAATCCAAAAAACAGTACAGAATAGCGCCCGCGGGTTGTAAACACCGCGATTATGTTTGCTTGCTACTTTTTCTCCTGTTGCTATAATGTAATTATTCATCCATCTATCCATCCATTTTCCGAAATTAAAGTTATTTGTCAAATGAAATAATGTTGCCTACATAACATACATTGTAAAATGCATACTCTTTTTGTAATCACGTCTTGTCCTATTTGTAAATTATGGGGCTGTGCTTTGAATAAATATCCAAACAAAGTAGAAGAGGAAATGTTTATGCTGTAAATTGACCACCGTATTTCCCTCGGACTGTCAAGTAATGTTGGAAAAACTATCCATCCATCCTCTTCCGTTTATCCAAGGTTGGGTCGCGGGGGCAGCAGCCTAAGCTTTCCTCTCCTCAGCCACTTGGTCCAGCTCTTCCTTGGGGAACCCGAGGCGTTCCCAGGCCAGCCAGGAGACATAGTCTACCCAACGTGTCCTGGGTCTTGCCCGTAACCTCCTACCAGTCAGACGTGCCCTAAACACCTCCCGAGGGAGGCGTTCAGGTGGCATCCTGACCAGAGGCTGTGAAAACTAGTCACAGCTGTTATACAAACCCTGTTTCCATATGAGTTGGGAAATGGTGTTAGATGTAAATATAAATAGAATACAATGATTTGCAAATCCTTTTCAAGCCATATTCAGTTGAATATGCTACAAAGACAACATATTTCATGTTCAAACTGAACCTTTTTTTTGTGCAAATAATCATTAACTTTAGAATTTGATGCCAGCAACACGTGACAAAGAAGTTGGGAAAGGTGGCAATAAATACTGATAAAGTTGAGGAATGCTCATCAAACACTTATTTGGAACATCCCACAGGTGTGCAGGCTAATTGGGAACAGGTGGGTGCCATGATTGGCTATAAAAACAGCTTCCCAAAAAATGCTCAGTCTTTCACAAGAAAGGATGGGGCGAGGTACACCCCTTTGTCCACAACTGCGTGAGCAAATAGTCAAACAGTTTAAGAACAACCTTTCTCAAAGTGACATTGCAAGAAATTTAGGGATTTCAACATCTACGCTCCATAATATCATCAAAAGGTTCAGAGAATCTGGAGAAATCACTCCACGTAAGCAGCATGGCCGGAAACCAACATTGAATGACCGTGACCTTCCATCCCTCAGACGGCACTGTATCAAAAACCGACATCAATCTCTAAATGATATCTCCACATGGGCTCAGGAACACTTCAGTAAAAACCACTGTCACTAAATACAGTTTGTCGCTACATCTGTAAGTGCAAGTTAAAACTCTACTATGCAAAGCGAAAGCCATTTATCAACAACATCCAGAAACGCTGCCGGCTTCTCTGGGCCCGAGATCATCTAAGATGGACTGATGCAAAGTGGAAAAGTGTTCTGTGGTCTGACGTGTCCACATTTCAAATGGTTTTTGGAAATATTCGACATCGTGTCATCCGGACCAAAGGGGAAGCGAACCATCCAGACTGTTATCCATGCAAAGTTGAAAAGCCAACATGTGTGATGGTATGGGGGTGCATTAGTGCCCAAGGCATGGGTAACTTACACATCTGTGAAGGCACCATTAATGCTGAAAGGTACATACAGGTTTTGGAAAAATAAAAGCAGCCAATTAAGCGCCGTCTTTTTCATGGACGCCCCTGCTTATTTCTGCAAGACAATGCCAAGCCACATTCAGCACGTGTTACAACAGCGTGGCTTTGTAAAAAAGGAGTGCGGGTACTTTCCTGGCCCGCCTGCAGTCCAGACCTGTCTCCCATGGAAAATGTGTGGTGCATTATGAAGCGTAAAATATGACAGCGGAGACCCCGGACTGTTGAAGGACTGAAGCTCTACATAAAACAAGAATGGGAAAGAATTCCACTTTCAGAACTTCAACAATTAGATTCCTCACTTCCCAAACGTTTATTGAGTGTTGTTAAAAGAAAAGGTGATGTAACACAGTGGTGAACATGCCCTTTCCCAACTACTTTGGCACGTGTTGCAGCCATGAAATTCTAAGTTAAATATTATTTGCAAAAAAAAATAGTTTGAGTTTGAACATCAAATATGTTGTCTTTGTAGCATATTCAACTGAATATGGCTTGAAAAGGATTTGCAAATCATTGTATTCTGTTTATATTTACATCTAACACAATTTCCCAACTCATATGGAAACGGGGTTTGTAGGTTTGCTTGTTACTTTTTATCTTGTTGCTAAAATCAAATGTTTAATTCCTAAATTAAAGTATTTTCTCAAATGCTTACATAACATACATTTTAAAATGCGTACTTTTTTTTTGTAATCTCATCTTGTCCTATTCATAACTTATGTGGCTGTGCTTTTGAATAAATATCCAAACAAACTAGAACAGGAAATGTCTATGCTGCAAATTGAGCGCCGTACTAACCTCGGACTGTCGGGATAAGCTGGGAAAAGTTGTCACCGCTATTATGTATGCTTGCTACTTCTGCGTCACAAGTGACGTCTCGTTGCTAAAATAAAATTATTCCCAAATTAAAGGTCCATCCATCCATTTTCTACTGCGGGGGGATCACTGGGGCCTATCTCAGCTGCATTTGGGCGGAAGGCGGTGTACACCCTGGACAAGTCGCCATCTCTTTATTTTTCAAATTAAATAATGCATGCTATCAAATTATTTGAACGCTAGAAAAGTGCATTTTATAACATACTCTATTTCCTTGAATTGCTGCCGGGGCGCAAATTAATTTGAAACCTCTTCTCACTCCGGCGTTTACCAACGGCATACGGCAAATTTAGGCCTGTGCTTATAAATTTGAGTGTGATGTAAGGATACCATCATGAAAAGCACATTTAATAAAAAAAAATGTTATTCTGGTCTTACCTTTACTTATAAATGAAGTCCATGAGCAGCTCCTTCTGATCAAAAGCATCGATACCTTGTTTATAGAAGTCTTCCTTATCTTTCTTCAGTTTTAAAAGTCTCTTCGTCTCGATGGAGATCTTCCTTTATTACCTCCTGTTTCGATTGAAAGTCCAGTTTAGAAAACTGTTTTATTTTAGATATGTAATCCTCCATGTTAAAAGTGCAAGCGAGAGGAAAAAATAAACGATCGCTGCTTGTTGTCACTTCTTCTGCAGCCGAGTAGTCGCAAGAAGGATCACTAGCGCCCTCTACCACCAGGAGGCGGGAGTCATTTAATGATTCATATTTGACACACGCAGCTACGGTATATTAATAAAACATAGCTGCTTACTGTTCTTTTTAGCATATTCAATAGCTTGGACCTTAAATCCTACTGAATAGCTCTTAATCTTCTTCACTTTATGCGATTTCAAATGATTGAAATCAGCCTCCTCCATTTTGAAAATGATGACAGGTGAAGTGTCACTCGTGACGTGACGAGTTTGACCCGGTGGAAATTCTAGACATGCACTAATAAAAATAATATTTTGCGAAAGGAGTTTGACCCGGCGTTAATCCTGAGCCGGCGGTAATGCTAAGCATGCGCTAATTATTTTGTGAAAGGAGTTTGACCCGGCAGTAATTCTAGGCAGGCACATACTATATACTATATACACATACTATATACTATATACACATACTATATACTATATACACATACTATATACTATATACACATACTATATACTATATACACATACTATATACTATATACACATACTATATACTATATACACATACTATATATTATATACACATACTATATACTATATACACATACTATATACTATATACACATACTATATACTATATAAACATACTATATACTATATACACATACTATATACTATATACAAATACTATATACTATATACACATACTATATATTATATACACATACTATATACTATATACACATACTATATACTATGTACACATACTATATACTATATACACATACTATATACTATATACACATACTATATACTATATACACATACTATATACTATATACACATACTATATACTATATACACATACTATATACTATATACACATACTATATACTATATACACATACTATATACTATATACACATACTATATACTATATACACATACTATATACTATATACTATATACACATACTATATACTATATACACATACTATATACTATATACACATACTATATACTATATACTATATACACATACTATATACTATATACACATACTATATACTATATACACATACTATATACCCGGCGGCAATTCAAGGAAATACGGTAATTCCACCTAACTATCCTGTTATGAATGTATACATAATGTTTGATCATTGAGCCTGAGTCCCGGTGCTCGTATTCATCAGCCACCTGACAACATTTTATTGGCACAGGTGCAATTATTCATTTATAAAAATAAGTGTCTTTCATTCATTCGCCCTCTTTCATTGGATTGTAGGTCCCCCGCGTTTTTATTGGCGAGGAGTGTATTGGCGGCGGCAGTGACGTGGAGGCGCTGCACGACAGTGGCCAGCTGAAGGGGATGCTGCAGTCCATCGGCGCCCTGCAGTGACCTCTGCTGGACCAGCAGGTGATGGACAGATTTAAGACAGGAGAACAATTGGACAAGTATTTGTGTGAACTTCCTTTTCAGCGTAGTCAACCTGTGGCTTTACTAAATATGACAAATGAAGACGCATCCTGCTGTGTAATGCAGCTACAGATGCATCGTTGTGGTCTTGGGGAATAGATTTACACTAGGGTGTCCAAACCACGGTCTGTGGGCCGCCGGTATTGTCAATTTGGCCCACGAGACAAGTTCCCGTGTGGAAAGTGTTCATATTACAGTATTTCCTTGTATTGCCGCTGGGGTACTAAATAATTTAAAACCTCTTCTCACTCCGGCGTTTACCAAAGGCATGCAGTAAAGGCAAGCCTGTGCTAATTATTTTAAAACTTTGACTCGGCGGGATTTCTAGACATGCGCTACTAATAATAATATTTTGCGAAAGGAGTTTGACCCGGCGTTAATCCTGAGCCGGCGGTAATGCTAAGCATGCGCTAATTATTTTGTGAAAGGAGTTTGACCTGGCAGTAATTCTAGGCAGGCACATACTATATACTATATACACATACTATATACTATATACACATACTATATACTATATACACATACTATATACTATATACACATACTATATACTATATACTATATACACATACTATATACTATATACACATACTATATACTATATACACATACTATATACTATATACTATATACACATACTATATACTATATACACATACTATATACTATATACACATACTATATACTATATACACATACTATATACTATATACACATACTATATACTATATACACATACTATATACTATATACACATACTATATACTATATACACATACTATATACTATATACACATACTATATACTATATACACATACTATATACTATATACACATACTATATACTATATACACATACTATATACTATGTACACATACTATATACTATATACACATACTATATACACATACTATATACTATATACACATACTATATACTATATACACATACTATATACTATATACACACACTATATACTATATACACACACTATATACTCATACTATATACTATATACACATACTATATACACATACTATATACTATATACACATACTATATACCCGGCGGCAATTCAAGGAAATACAGTGCATTCAAATATCCAGGGACTACTGCGCCGTCATCTTGGGGATAATGTAAGAAAGTGGCCACAGACTATGATGAGTACATTCTTTCAAGCACATCATTTACTTATGACCTAATCCGAACAACCTTTCCTCGTCATGAAGCAGCAGGAAAAAACAATTCAACCTTGCACAAAACGTCAACACACATACAACATAACTTGTTCACTGAACGTTCCATCTCCACAAAAAATGTGGAGTTCCACCCATTTAAATGCATTGCAAGGCATGATGGGAATAATGCCAAACACTCCCCGCACTTATCCATGTTTGACTTTTAGCTGTCGGATGTTTCTGCTTGATTACAGAACTTTAAAGAGGTTGTCACGGAAGTAAACAAAGTAGGAGTAGAACTTTCACATACTATTAACATTACATTTTGTTAATAATTAATGATGTACAGTACAGGCCACCTCCTCCTCATTCATCTTTATTTCCATGACTATTTACATTGTAGATTGTCACATCAAAACTATCAATGAACACACGTGGAGTTATGTACTTCACAAAAAATAGCTAAAAACATGTTTTATATTCTACTTTCTTCAAAATAGCCACCCTTTGCTCTGATTTCTTTTTTGCACATTCTTGGCATTCTCTCCATGAGCTTGAAGGGCTGAAAGTGTTTCCACTTCACAGGTGTGTTTGAAGCTCATGGAGAGAATGTCAAGAATGTGCAAAACAGTACTTCAATCAAAGGGTGGCTACTTTGAAGAAAGTAGAATATAAAACAGGTTTTCAGTGAAGTACATAACTCCACATGTGTTCATTCATAGTTTGGATGTGACAATGTACAATGTAAATAGTCATGAAATAAAGATGATTGAGGAGTGGGTGTGGCCTGTACTGTACATCCATCCATCCATTTTCTACCGCTTATTCCCTTTCGGGGTCGCGGGGGGCGCTGGCGCCTATCTCAGCTACAATCGGGCGGAAGGCAGGGTACACCCTGGACAAGTCGCCACCTCATCGCAGGGCCAACACAGATAGACAGACAACATTCAGAGTTTGCATGTTCTCCCCGTGAATGCGTGGGTTCCCTCCGGGTACTCCGGCTTCCTCCCACTTCCAAAGACATGCACCTGGGGATAGGTTGATTGGCAACACTAAATTGGCCTGTACTGTACATATTATATGAAAACATATACAGTTATTTTGCTTGCTTTCGGCCCCTGGACAAATTTTTTATTGGCCCAATGTGGCCCCCCGTAAAAAAACAAAGTTTGGACATCCCCGCTTTCCACCTTCTTAATGACTGCAGGAGCTCATCCAATCAGACGACATCCTTAAAATGATGTCAGAGTAGTATGTTAATGGAAGAAGATGTTTATTTGAAGTCAGGTGATGTACATCTGCTGGCACACCACCAGGGGTCGCTGCTGGGGTCAGCGTCACCACACTTTCACTCCACTCTTTTAGCTGCATTTTGAATTTTGTTTTGCACAAAGATTGTTCTTCCCAGACCTTTTTAAAAGGTGAATCAACATTGTCTTTCTTCACTGTGGTCAAAGGTGCTATTTAGAAGCAGATATTGTTCACCTTAATAATCTTATGCTAATTGTAGCTCAAATAAATGATAGAGAAAAACGCCCTAATCTTGGAGTGATATGCTAATTATAATCTAATCATACAAATATGTCAATTAGCTAGCATTTACCGTATGTTCCGGACTAAAGAGCGCACCGCTATATAACCCGCACCCACTACATTTTAGATAGATTTACACAAAGATTTTTGTAAATGTTTATTTACATACATAATTGTTTCCAAATAGTGCCTGTGACAAGGCAGTAAAAGGGGTGATCAAACAAAACAGAAGTCATGGTCATGGACCCACTAGCGGCGGGAGCTAGCTCTCCAATCAGCTAACCAGACCTAATAGCTCTGCGGTGACGGTTTGGTGAATTTACCGAGGAATTTGTGAAACTGAAACAATACAAAAATAATGCTATTGTAAGTTAATAACACTGGTACTCATAAATGTGTTAGCATATTAGATAACGCAAGCGTCACTACAAATATGCATGAAAACACTCCTACAGACATCACACATGGGACAGATTAGTAAGTATGAATTGTTTTAGTTATATTGTAAAACTTACAAATGTTGCTTGGAATGATGAATGAAGAATCCATACGAGTAGAACCGCTATGGATGGCTTAATGACAGAGCGGAAATTCCAGGACTGAGTGGAAGGACACTGCAGCACCTGCAGTGAGCAAACTCATCCAAAAGATGGCGCCAGAGCACAAACACACCTTAGCAGTGCGTTTGTGCTCTTTTTTTTTTTTTAAGGTTTTGCATCATGGCCGTCTGCAGAGAAAAATCCATGAATTAGCCGCACCGTTCAAAACATAGGAGAAAAGTAGCGGTTTATAGTCCGGAATTTACGGTATGTCTTCCTGGCCTCACTACCACCTCTTCTGGCTAAAAGCAGGAATTGCAACCATAGGTGGGCTAGCATTAGCTGGTTAGCATGCTAACCCAAAACAAACTTGATGACTTCCTGTTGACATTTTAGGTTTGGTTCTTGTCATGCTTGTACATAGCACCTCTTGAATGAACAGCATGTATTATATTAGCCTCTTGGAAAATATCAGTCAAACAAAGGTAAAAAAAATAACACACTCTTGAAATATAAAAAAAATAAATATATATATATTACAAAAATAATTGCAGCACCAATGAATCATAAATAATAGTAGAAACCGAGCAAAATAGTGTAGAACTAACCAGAGGCATTGTGGTTTCACCAGGATATTCTTCTGACTATTAGATTTATTTCTTAAATACAAATGTACAGTCGTCCTTCGTTTATCCCCATTAATTGGTTCCGGACATAACCGCCATTTCCCCAAAATAGGAATCATTAATTACAAATCTAATATTTTCATAGCTCCTACATAAAAACACTGTTTACAATTTCCTGAAGTGCTTTTCAACATTATTAGAGCCCTCAAGACATAAAAAGAACACCTTTTAATCCAAAACAGCACAACTGTGGTACACCAAAGAAGTCTGTAAATACGGAGCACATATGGGTACTATTGTTGCAGGAGCCAGAAACTGTACAAATACTTCTTAAATAACACCTCTGCATAACTAGGCCTACTATGCTACTGTATTGTAACTTTGGTCATTATTGTGGTAGTTTGTGTTTTCTAAGGTGGTAGTTGGTGGAAAAAGTATGAGAACCACTGCATTGCCATGTGAGCCAATCAGGGGCCACGATACTGAACAGGGCACTCTGATTGGTTCAATCTCCTTTAGTGGTCAATCTTAGTTTATTTAGCCATTTTTATGCTTAATTTAGGATTTAAACATGTAGAATAGGCTTTTAAAACGTGTATCTGCGCATGAACTAACACCCTTTAATCACCTTTACACTCTTTTAGGCCAATATAGTCATGCTAGCTGAGGCTGAGTCACCATACTGAACACTCTGTTTGGTCTCCTTAAGTGGCCGCTACTCATTTATTTTGCCATTTTTATGCTTAATTGTGGATTATGCCCCAAAAAAACAACTATCTGCGATGTGACTAAGGACGACTGTACATGATTCATCTTTTAGATTTGAATTTATGTGCTAAGCAACACCTTGATTCCATCGTTAACGTTGCATCCAGAAAGTATTTACAGCGCTTCACCCCCCCCCCCCCCCTCCTCCCCCATGTTCAAAAAGGCTCGAGGCGGCCAATGGTGGATCAACAAAGTGTTGAGCAGAGGCTGTGAATACTTACGCATGTTATTTTTATTCGAAAAAATTAAAAAACAAACTTTCACATCGTCATGATGGGGTATTGTTTGTAGAATTTTGAGGATCATCATTTTGGAATAAGGCCATACCATAACAAAATACTGAAAAAGTGAAGCGCCGTGAATACTTTCTGAATGTGCTGTATTTCCAGAAGAACGTCTGACTCCACGCTAACCGAATGAATGTGACGCCATGTGGTTAAATCATCAAATGTCTTGTAGTTTGGTTAAATCATCAAATGTCTTGTAGTTTGGTTAAATCATCAAATGTCTTGTAGTTTGGTTCCATTAAATGTCAGCCAAATCAATCAAGTGGAAGAGAACAGAAGACTGATGGCTGTCACATCTCTCCACGTTAATAAAGGTCACTGCTCTGCTGAATGAGATGCAAATGAAGCCACTTGACAAGTCCGTCCCCTTTGATGGCGGCGCTACACACTAAAAAACCCACTAGAGCTTCCTGCTGCGGGTCCACGGTGAAGTCCGCTTATTGTTTGAAGGACGAGATGTTATTTCCACATCTTCCACGGGGCAGTCATGTGGAATGTCACTGCTGTCTCTCTCTTACAAAATAATAATAATAATAATAATAATAATGGTCTTACTGTGTCCTTGTGTTTCCCTGCATGATAGTCCTGTGGCGTCCAGGTGAGGTCACATGACCACGCAGCGAGACTTGCGTAGTTTGCGACGCCGCTGCTGATAGTCGCTGAGCTCCTGCAGATATCCTCTGGACGGCCAGCGCAGTCTCTCCACCTGCTCCCGCTCCTCCTCTGCAACACACCTCCATCTTTACTCTCCACCTGCTCCCGCTCCTCCTCTGCAACACACCTCCATCTTTACTCTCCACCTGCTCCCGCTCCTCCTCTGCAACACACCTCCATCTTTACTCTCCACCTGCTCCCGCCCCTCCTCTGCAACACACCTCCATCTTTACTCTCCACCTGCTCCCGCTCCTCCTCTGCAACACACCTCCATCTTTACTCTCCACCTGCTCCCGCCCCTCCTCTGCAACACACCTCCATCTTTACTCTCCACCTGCTCCCGCTCCTCCTCTGCAACACACCTCCATCTTTACTCTCCACCTGCTCCCGCTCCTCCTCTGCAACACACCTCCATCTTTACTCTCCACCTGCTCCCGCCCCTCCTCTGCAACACACCTCCATCTTTACTCTCCACCTGCTCCCGCCCCTCCTCTGCAACACACCTCCATCTTTACTCTCCACCTGCTCCCGCCCCTCCTCTGCAACACACCTCCATCTTTACTCTCCACCTGCTCCTCCTCTGCAACACACCTCCATCTTTACTCTCCACCTGCTCCCGCTCCTCCTCTGCAACACACCTCCATCTTTACTCTCCACCTGCTCCCGCTCCTCCTCTGCAACACACCTCCATCTTTACTCTCCACCTGCTCCCGCCCCTCCTCTGCAACACACCTCCATCTTTACTCTCCACCTGCTCCCGCCCCTCCTCTGCAACACACCTCCATCTTTACTCTCCACCTGCTCCCGCCCCTCCTCTGCAACACACCTCCATCTTTACTCTCCACCTGCTCCTGCTCCTCCTCTGCAACACACCTCCATCTTTACTCTCCACCTGCTCCCGCTCCTCCTCTGCAACACACCTCCATCTTTACTCTCCACCTGCTCCCGCCCCTCCTCTGCAACACACCTCCATCTTTACTCTCCACCTGCTCCCGCTCCTCCTCTGCAACACACCTCCATCTTTACTCTCCACCTGCTCCCGCCCCTCCTCTGCAACACACCTCCATCTTTACTCTCCACCTGCTCCCGCTCCTCCTCTGCAACACACCTCCATCTTTACTCTCCACCTGCTCCCGCCCCTCCTCTGCAACACACCTCCATCTTTACTCTCCACCTGCTCCCGCCCCTCCTCTGCAACACACCTCCATCTTTACTCTCCACCTGCTCCCGCCCCTCCTCTGCAACACACCTCCATCTTTACTCTCCACCTGCTCCCGCTCCTCCTCTGCAACACACCTCCATCTTTACTCTCCACCTGCTCCCGCCCCTCCTCTGCAACACACCTCCATCTTTACTCTCCACCTGCTCCCGCTCCTCCTCTGCAACACACCTCCATCTTTACTCTCCACCTGCTCCCGCTCCTCCTCTGCAACACACCTCCATCTTTACTCTCCACCTGCTCCCGCCCCTCCTCTGCAACACACCTCCATCTTTACTCTCCACCGCCCGTCCAAAAACTACTTCTTTGCATGAAGGATGACAATAAAATATGCTAATCACAAATGTATTCCAAGCAGTTTATTCCCTCAACAACAGACGTGTATTGACATTATGAGAGCTGGCAGGCCTGTGGGTGTTTGTACAAATTAATACTGCTGACTACAAAACACTATTTCAGTAGAGATTGTGTGTGAATGCTAACTAAACATGCTAGTCTGATAGCGTCAGGTAAAAATAGGACATAACAGTATGTGTCAAGTAACAAACTATAAGACCAACATAATTCAAATCAGGAGTAGATGAATTCATTGTTAATATTGGAGTGGGCCTCAGGCTCCTCTGTAGTGGACAAGTTGGGCCCCAAGGTCACCAAGTTGAAGAAGTCCAGGGGCCGATTTATCAAGAGTCTTAGAGGGACATTTTACACTCAAGTCCTGAGAATTTGCCAAATTTAGTCCTACTCTCAAACTTAAGAATAAAATATATTTGTCAACGTTCTTAAGTGTAAGAATCACTCCTACTCTCCAACATTTTTAAGAGAGCTTCAGAAGTGGTTAGAGTTGCCAGCACTGAGGCCAGAGAGACCTGCGCCAACATCCAGGGAGCAGAAGGGCATTTATATTTATAACAATATTTATAAAAATATTCCAGAACTAGAAAATTCAGTTGGAAAATGTGAATGGACTGTTTTTGTATTGTGAGGCTTTTCAATCTAAGGTTGAATACTGACTTCTAGGACCTGACATTTGAAGAGTTAAACACACACGTTAAGTGTGTTAAGTGCACCAATAAAGTGCACACGTTATGTGCACAAACTGTGTATACGTGTGTCAAATAAGTGTAAATATATAAGTGAGTACAATAAGTGCATTAATCAAGTGCACAAGTTATGTGTAAATACATAAGTGTGTAAAATAAGTCCACTAACAAAGTGCACAATTACAACTGTGTACAATAAGTGCATTAATAAATTGCAGCAGAAGTCATGTGCACATATAGAAGTATGTCAAATAAGTGCACACGTGTGCTCACATATGAGCGACAAGTAAGTGCAAAAGTTGTGTGTTTATATACAGTAGGTGTGCAACATTAGTGCAAAGTTGTGTGTTTATATACAGTAGGAGTGCAACATTAGTGCAAAGTTGTGTGTTTATATACAGTAGGAGTGCAACATTAGTGCAAAGTTGTGTGTTTATATACAGTAGGAGTGCAACATTAGTGCACAAGTGTGCTCACACATAAGTATGTAAAAAAAGTGCACAAGTTATGTGCACAAATGAGTGCTTAAACTCCTCACTTGGAGATTTTTAGGATAAGTTAGGAACTCTTTGAGAGGATTCTCAGAATCTTTCATTTTGTTTTGTATTATTTTGTGGTTTCTTGTCAAAATATACACTGCCAATGTCCACTGAAATATTTATAAGATATTTCTTTATTCTTACACAAGGGATTCCTTTCCGTGATTGGTCATTTCTATGCAAACAGAAATGAAGTCAGCTAAAATTGTGTTTACGGCACATAGTAATGTTGTCATTCAGACACTTAAGTAATAGTAATGTCGACATTCAGAGACTTAAGTAATAGTAATGTTGTCATTCAGACACTTAAGTAATAGTAATGTCGACATTCAGAGACTTAAGTAATAGCAATGTTGTCATTCAGACACTTAAGTAATAGTAATGTCGACATTCAGACACTTAAGTAATAGTAATGTCGTCATTCAGAGACTTAAGTAATAGTAATGTTGTCATTCAGACACTTAAGTAATAGTAATGTTGTCATTCAGACACTTAAGTAATAGTAATGTCGACATTCAGACACTTAATAGTAATGTTGTCATTCGGAGACTTAAGTAATAGTAATGTCGACATTCAGACACTTAATAGTAATGTTGTCATTCAGAGACTTAAGTAATAGTAATGTTGTCATTCAGAGACTTAAGTAATAGTAATGTCGACATTCAGACACTTAAGTAATAGTAATGTCGACATTCAGACACTTAAGTAATAGTAATGTCGTCATTCAGACACTTAAGTAATAGTAATGTCGACATTCAGACACTTAAGTAATAGTAATGTTGTCATTCAGACACTTAAGTAATAGTAATGTCGTCATTCAGACACTTAAGTAATAGTAATGTCGACATTCAGACACTTAAGTAATAGTAATGTTGTCATTCAGAGACTTAAGTAATAGTAATGTCGTCATTCAGACACTTAAGTAATAGTAATGTTGTCATTCAGAGACTTAAGTAATAGTAATGTTGTCATTCAGACACTTAAGTAATAGTAATGTCGTCATTCAGACACTTAAGTAATAGTAATGTCGACATTCAGACACTTAAGTAATAGTAATGTTGTCATTCAGAGACTTAAGTAATAGTAATGTTGTCATTCAGAGACTTAAGTAATAGTAATGTCGACATTCAGACACTTAAGTAATAGTAATGTCGACATTCAGACACTTAAGTAATAGTAATGTTGTCATTCAGAGACTTAAGTAATAGTAATGTTGTCATTCAGACACTTAAGTAATAGTAATGTCGACATTCAGACACTTAAGTAATAGTAATGTTGTCATTCAGAGACTTAAGTAATAGTAATGTCATCATTCAGACACTTAAGTAATAGTAATGTTGTCATTCAGAGACTTAAGTAATAGTAATGTCATCATTCAGACACTTAAGTAATAGTAATGTCGACATTCAGACACTTAAGTAATAGTAATGTTGTCATTCAGACACTTAAGTAATAGTAATGTCGACATTTAGACACTTAAGTAATAGTAATGTTGTCATTCAGACACTTAAGTAATAGTAATGTCGTCATTCAGACACTTAAGTAATAGTAATGTCGACATTCAGACACTTAAGTAATAGTAATGTTGTCATTCAGAGACTTAAGTAATAGTAATGTCGACATTCAGACACTTAAGTAATAGTAATGTCGACATTCAGACACTTAAGTAATAGTAATGTTGTCATTCAGACACTTAAGTAATAGTAATGTCGACATTTAGACACTTAAGTAATAGTAATGTTGTCATTCAGACACTTAAGTAATAGTAATGTCGTCATTCAGACACTTAAGTAATAGTAATGTCGACATTCAGACACTTAAGTAATAGTAATGTTGTCATTCAGAGACTTAAGTAATAGTAATGTTGTCATTCAGAGACTTAAGTAATAGTAATGTCGACATTCAGACACTTAAGTAATAGTAATGTCGACATTCAGACACTTAAGTAATAGTAATGTTGTCATTCAGAGACTTAAGTAATAGTAATGTTGTCATTCAGACACTTAAGTAATAGTAATGTTGTCATTCAGAGACTTAAGTAATAGTAATGTTGACATTCAGAGACTTAAGTAATAGTAATGTCGACATTCAGACACTTATGTAATAGTAATGTTGTCATTCAGAGACTTAATAGTAATGTCATCATTCAGACACTTAAGTAATAGTAATGTCGACATTCAGACACTTAAGTAATAGTAATGTTGTCATTCAGACACTTAAGTAATAGTAATGTCGACATTTAGACACTTAAGTAATAGTAATGTTGTCATTCAGACACTTAAGTAATAGTAATGTCGACATTTAGACACTTAAGTAATAGTAATGTCGTCATTCAGACACTTAAGTAATAGTAATGTCGACATTTAGACACTTAAGTAATAGTAATGTCGTCATTCAGACACTTAAGTAATAGTAATGTCGACATTCAGACACTTAAGTAATAGTAATGTCGACATTCAGACACTTAAGTAATAGTAATGTCGACATTTAGACACTTAAGTAATAGTAATGTCGTCATTCAGAGACTTAAGTAATAGTAATGTCGACATTCAGACACTTAAGTAATAGTAATGTCGACATTTAGACACTTAAGTAATAGTAATGTCGTCATTCAGACACTTAAGTAATAGTAATGTCGACATTCAGACACTTAAGTAATAGTAATGTTGTCATTCAGAGACTTAAGTAATAGTAATGTTGTCATTCAGAGACTTAAGTAATAGTAATGTCGACATTCAGACACTTAAGTAATAGTAATGTCGACATTCAGACACTTAAGTAATAGTAATGTTGTCATTCAGAGACTTAAGTAATAGTAATGTTGTCATTCAGACACTTAAGTAATAGTAATGTTGTCATTCAGACACTTAAGTAATAGTAATGTTGTCATTCAGACACTTAAGTAATAGTAATGTTGTCATTCAGACACTTAAGTAATAGTAATGTCGACATTCAGAGACTTAAGTAATAGTAATGTCGACATTCAGACACTTAAGTAATAGTAATGTTGTCATTCAGAGACTTAAGTAATAGTAATGTCATCATTCAGACACTTAAGTAATAGTAATGTCGACATTCAGAGACTTAAGTAATAGTAATGTCATCATTCAGACACTTAAGTAATAGTAATGTCGACATTCAGAGACTTAAGTAATAGTAATGTCATCATTCAGACACTTAAGTAATAGTAATGTCGACATTCAGACACTTAAGTAATAGTAATGTCGTCATTCAGACACTTAAGTAATAGTAATGTCGACATTCAGACACTTAATAGTAATGTTGTCATTCAGAGACTTAAGTAATAGTAATGTCGACATTCAGACACTTAAGTAATAGTAATGTCGACATTCAGACACTTAATAGTAATGTTGTCATTCAGACACTTAAGATTGAGTCCTACACTTGGCTGAAAGTGTGAATAAGACGCCTGATAAGTAACTTTGAAGTGCAGCTTTCAGCCAAGAATTTCTTTACTCATAAATCAACTCTTAGCAGACTTCTTAGGAGTCATTATAAGAAGCTTGATAAATAGGGCCCCTGCTATATTGGGTATGCAACTTTTACACCAGTCTTTAAGAAGCTTGATAAATAGGGCCCCTGCTATATTGGGTATGCAACTTTTACACCAGTCTTTAAGAAGCTTGATAAATAGGGCCCCTGCTATATTGGGTATGCAACTTTTACACCAGTCTTTAAGAAGCTTGATAAATAGGGCCCCTGCTATATTGGGTATGCAACTTTTACACCAGTCTTTAAGAAGCTTGATAAATAGGGCCCCTGCTATATTGGGTATGCAACTTTTACACCAGTCTTTAAGAAGCTTGATAAATAGGGCCCCTGCTATATTGGGTATGCAACTTTTACACCAGTCTTTAAGAAGCTTGATAAATAGGGCCCCTGCTATATTGGGTATGCAACTTTTACACCAGTCTTTAAGAAGCTTGATAAATAGGGCCCCTGCTATATTGGGTATGCAACTTTTACACCAGTCTTTAAGAAGCTTGATAAATAGGGCCCCTGCTATATTGGGTATGCAACTTTTACACCAGTCTTTAAGAAGCTTGATAAATAGGGCCCCTGCTATATTGGGTATGCAACTTTTACACCAGTCTTTAAGAAGCTTGATAAATAGGGCCCCTGCTATATTGGGTATGCAACTTTTACACCAGTCTTTAAGAAGCTTGATAAATAGGGCCCCTGCTATATTGGGTATGCAACTTTTACACCAGTCTTTAAGAAGCTTGATAAATAGGGCCCCTGCTATATTGGGTATGCAACTTTTACACCAGTCTTTAAGAAGCTTGATAAATAGGGCCCCTGCTATATTGGGTATGCAACTTTTACACCAGTCTTTAAGAAGCTTGATAAATAGGGCCCCTGCTATATTGGGTATGCAACTTTTACACCAGTCTTTAAGAAGCTTGATAAATAGGGCCCCTGCTATATTGGGTATGCAACTTTTACACCAGTCTTTAAGAAGCTTGATAAATAGGGCCCCTGCTATATTGGGTATGCAACTTTTACACCAGTCTTTAAGAAGCTTGATAAATAGGGCCCCTGCTATATTGGGTATGCAACTTTTACACCAGTCTATAAGAAGCTTGATAAATAGGGCCCCTGCTATATTGGGTATGCAACTTTTACACCAGTCTTTAAGAAGCTTGATAAATAGGGCCCCTGCTATATTGGGTATGCAACTTTTACACCAGTCTTTAAGAAGCTTGATAAATAGGGCCCCTGCTATATTGGGTATGCAACTTTTACACCAGTCTATAAGAAGCTTGATAAATAGGGCCCCTGCTATATTGGGTATGCAACTTTTACACCAGTCTTTAAGAAGCTTGATAAATAGGGCCCCTGCTATATTGGGTATGCAACTTTTACACCAGTCTTTAAGAAGCTTGATAAATAGGGCCCCTGCTATATTGGGTATGCAACTTTTACACCAGTCTTTAAGAAGCTTGATAAATAGGGCCCCTGCTATATTGGGTATGCAACTTTTACACCAGTCTTTAAGAAGCTTGATAAATAGGGCCCCTGCTATATTGGGTATGCAACTTTTACACCAGTCTTTAAGAAGCTTGATAAATAGGGCCCCTGCTATATTGGGTATGCAACTTTTACACCAGTCTTTAAGAAGCTTGATAAATAGGGCCCCTGCTATATTGGGTATGCAACTTTTACACCAGTCTTTAAGAAGCTTGATAAATAGGGCCCCTGCTATATTGGGTATGCAACTTTTACACCAGTCTTTAAGAAGCTTGATAAATAGGGCCCCTGCTATATTGGGTATGCAACTTTTACACCAGTCTTTAAGAAGCTTGATAAATAGGGCCCCTGCTATATTGGGTATGCAACTTTTACACCAGTCTTTAAGAAGCTTGATAAATAGGGCCCCTGCTATATTGGGTATGCAACTTTTACACCAGTCTATAAGAAGCTTGATAAATAGGGCCCCTGCTATATTGGATATGCAACTTTTACACCAGTCTTTAAGAAGCTTGATAAATAGGGCCCCTGCTATATTGGGTATGCAACTTTTACACCAGTCTTTAAGAAGCTTGATAAATAGGGCCCCTGCTATATTGGGTATGCAACTTTTACACCAGTCTATAAGAAGCTTGATAAATAGGGCCCCTGCTATATTGGGTATGCAACTTTTACACCAATCTTTCTTGACCAGGCGCCCCCTGCTGGGCCGTCAAAATGACCTGTAATACACTTTTCTACCACCTGTGGCAGTAATGACAATATCAAACAGAAGAAGTCTGGAGCAAAAATGAAGTTGTATATTATTATTGATAGTTTATTGAAGAAACATTATTGAGTTGTATTGTATTCATCATCAGTTTTAGGAGTCCCTTCTTTTGCAGTATATTATTATTGACAGTTTATTGTGTAGTCAGCCTGACCTAAGCCTTGGTAATAATCTTTGTGATTCTGTCCTATCATTTGACAAAGTTGTGTTGCATGTTAAACTGCATGTAAATTAGATATCATTTTTGAATAAGATTACAATCAAGAGTAAAATGACTAATTCAATGTTAATATTTGAGTGGGCCCCGTCCCCCTCTGTAGTGCAAACATTGGGCTCTGAGGTCAAAAAGTTGATGAATTCCTGTTTTACATGCATTACATTTTGTAACTTTCCAAAGAAAAGATGATATATATTTTACACTAACACATTAATTCAGTTTAGTTTGTTTTTTAAAAAATCAAATTATTCTGCCCTCCCTGAATGGAGCTATGTCCAATGTCATTCCAAAGACGGCCACAAGGGGGCAATACACCGACTATCTTCCATTTTGATTCAACATTATTTAATCTAAGTACATTGATTGCATGATTTCTATTGACTGGAAAAATATTTTGACCAGAGATGCAATGTTATTGTCAGAATGTCATTTTTTAGGTGTTTTTACTTGCCTGCACATCATTTATATGCTGAAAAGTCACTACTAGGGTGTGTTTTCAGGTGAAATAAATATATTATGTGTATATATATATATATATATATATATATATATATATATATATATATATATATATATATCACGTCATCGATTGGAAAAAGCATTTTTTAGACAAAGTGATTTGCCTGAGCAGCTAAGAGACTCAGAGTAACAAGCTACAAGCGGTAGAAAATGGATTACAAAGGACAGATTTAAAATAAAATAATTAAAAATTTAACCTGGGATTTCCCGCGGGCCAGAACTGGCCCACGGGCCATAGTTTGGGGACCACTGGTTTAAAGGGTCAGGCCAGGGGTGTCCAAAGTGTGGCCCGCAGGGAATTTTTTCATTGCCCAACGGCACATTCTAAAAATACGATTAAAAAAATACAATACATAAAGTGATATAAAAAAGCAAACAGGTGAAATGTAACAAGAAAATGTTGCAATGTTGACTCTAATAAGACAAAGTTGCCATGCAGGCTGTTTCTTTCTTTAAAAAATAATAATGAATCAAAATCAATGACATTAAGAATTATTGACCTATTCGAGGCTCCAATTACGTCACATTAAATATTCCACTTTGAAATATTGTTTGTGTAAAATGTTGCATATTTTGTGTTTGCCAGACCTTTTTGTTTTAAAACGAAAAATCAAAAAACATAAACAACATTAAGACTTAATATTGAAGGTTGGATCTGAAGTTGATCTTGAGATTGTTGTGTTAAAAGTAAACAAAAAAAATATAATTTATTTTTTAACACTTTAATGAGTTGGACCCTTTTGGATCCCCAATAATTTTAGTGATTTTTTCTTTAAGTGTCAAAATAATAATTAAAATCAATGTTATGACTTATTGACCTTTTTAAAGCTACAATTATGTAATTTGAAATATTCCACTTAAAAATTTCATTTGGTGAAAATATTGCATATTTAGTTTTTTCTATAAAAAAATGGTTTTCTTTGAAAAAAGGAGCATACAACTTAATTTTTTTTTTATGTTATATTGACAGATAGATCTAATGTTGATCTACAGATTTAAGTCTATAATAATAATAATAATAATAATAATGCTAAAGACACATTTTTAATATTTTTTTGACCAAAACCCTTTGGTGTCCCTGGGATCAAGCCTGAGTGGAGGCCTAAATGTATATTTTATATACACATATTGTATTGGTTTTAAACATCAAAAATAAGAAAATGGCCCCTGCTTGCTTTGATTGTTCAGAGTGTGGCCCTCAGTGGAAAAAGTTTGGACACCCCTGGGTTACGTGCAATAAGTGTTCAACACACACACACACACACACACACACACACACACACACACACACACACACACACACACACACACACGACACACACAGACAGACACACAGAGAGTGACTGACCTGAGAGCTCCAGGAAGTCGGGCTTGTGGCTGAAGATCAGGTAGTTGTTGGCCATGAAGTGAAGCAGCCAGACATAAAGCTGCTCGGCGTTGTGACACTGAGGATGAGGACACAATAACACACTGAGGATGAGGACACAACAACACACTGAGGATGAGGACACAATAACACACTGAGGATGAGGACACAACAACACACTGAGGAAGAGGACACAATAACACACTGAGGATGAGGACACAACAACACACTGAGGATGAGGACACAACAACACACTGAGGATGAGGACACAATAACACACTGAGGATGAGGACACAACAACACACTGAGGAAGAGGACACAATAACACACTGAGGATGAGGACACAACAACACACTGAGGAAGAGGACACAATAACACACTGAGGATGAGGACACAACAACACACTGAGGATGAGGACACAATAACACACTGAGGATGAGGACACAACAACACACTGAGGAAGAGGACACAATAACACACTGAGGATGAGGACACAACAACACACTGAGGAAGAGGACACAATAACACACTGAGGATGAGGACACAACAACACACTGAGGATGAGGACACAACAACACACTGAGGATGAGGACACAATAACACACTGAGGATGAGGACACAACAACACACTGAGGAAGAGGACACAACAACACACTGAGGATGAGGACACAACAACACACTGAGGATGAGGACACAACAACACACTGAGGATGAGGACACAACAACACACTGAGGATGAGGACACAACAACACACTGAGGATGAGGACACAACAACACACTGAGGATGAGGACACAACAACACACTGAGGATGAGGACACAACAACACACTGAGGATGAGGACACAACAACACACTGAGGATGAGGACACAACAACACACTGAGGATGAGGACACAACAACACACTGAGGAAGAGGACACAACAACACACTGAGGATGAGGACACAACAACACACTGAGGAAGAGGACACAATAACACACTGAGGATGAGGACACAACAACACACTGAGGAAGAGGACACAATAACACACTGAGGATGAGGACACAACAACACACTGAGGATGAGGACACAACAACACACTGAGGATGAGGACACAACAACACACTGAGGATGAGGACACAACAACACACTGAGGATGAGGACACAACAACACACTGAGGATGAGGACACAACAACACACTGAGGATGAGGACACAACAACACACTGAGGATGAGGACACAACAACACACTGAGGATGAGGACACAACAACACACTGAGGATGAGGACACAACAACACACTGAGGATGAGGACACAACAACACACTGAGGAAGAGGACACAACAACACACTGAGGATGAGGACACAACAACACACTGAGGAAGAGGACACAACAACACACTGAGGAAGAGGACACAACAACACACTGAGGATGAGGACACAACACACTGAGGATGAGGACACAACAACACACTGAGGATGAGGACACAACAACACACTGAGGAAGAGGACACAACAACACACTGAGGATGAGGACACAACACACTGAGGATGAGGACACAACAACACACTGAGGATGAGGACACAACAACACACTGAGGAAGAGGACACAACAACACACTGAGGATGAGGACACAACAACACACTGAGGATGAGGACACAACAACACACTGAGGATGAGGACACAACAACACACTGAGGATGAGGACACAACAACACACTGAGGATGAGGACACAACAACACACTGAGGATGAGGACACAACAACACACTGAGGATGAGGACACAACAACACACTGAGGATGAGGACACAACAACACACTGAGGATGAGGACACAACAACACACTGAGGATGAGGACACAACAACACACTGAGGATGAGGACACAACAACACACTGAGGATGAGGACACAACAACACACTGAGGATGAGGACACAACAACACACTGAGGAAGAGGACACAACAACACACTGAGGATGAGGACACAACAACACACTGAGGAAGAGGACACAACAACACACTGAGGAAGAGGACACAACAACACACTGAGGATGAGGACACAACACACTGAGGATGAGGACACAACAACACACTGAGGATGAGGACACAACAACACACTGAGGAAGAGGACACAACAACACACTGAGGATGAGGACACAACACACTGAGGATGAGGACACAACAACACACTGAGGATGAGGACACAACAACACACTGAGGAAGAGGACACAACAACACACTGAGGATGAGGACACAACAACACACTGAGGATGAGGACACAACAACACACTGAGGATGAGGACACAACAACACACTGAGGATGAGGACACAACAACACACTGAGGATGAGGACACAACAACACACTGAGGATGAGGACACAACAACACACTGAGGAAGAGGACACAACAACACACTGAGGATGAGGACACAACAACACACTGAGGATGAGGACACAACAACACACTGAGGATGAGGACACAACAACACACTGAGGATGAGGACACAACAACACACTGAGGATGAGGACACAACAACACACTGAGGATGAGGACACAACAACACACTGAGGATGAGGACACAACAACACACTGAGGATGAGGACACAACAACACACTGAGGATGAGGACACAACAACACACTGAGGATGAGGACACAACAACACACTGAGGATGAGGACACAACAACACACTGAGGATGAGGACACAACAACACACTGAGGATGAGGACACAACAACACACTGAGGATGAGGACACAACAACACACTGAGGATGAGGACACAACAACACACTGAGGATGAGGACACAACAACACACTGAGGATGAGGACACAACAACACACTGAGGATGAGGACACAACAACACACTGAGGATGAGGACACAACAACACACTGAGGATGAGGACACAACAACACACTGAGGATGAGGACACAACAACACACTGAGGATGAGGACACAACAACACACTGAGGATGAGGACACAACAACACACTGAGGATGAGGACACAACAACACACTGAGGATGAGGACACAACAACACACTGAGGATGAGGACACAACAACACACTGAGGATGAGGACACAACAACACACTGAGGATGAGGACACAACAACACACTGAGGATGAGGACACAACAATCACAACATGTCACTTCTCCAAAAGCACTCAAACAATCGCTATGATGAAAAACACATTTGTTTTATTTCCTTATAAGTTTCTTAAGTGCAAAAATGATGAAGCTGAGTTTCTTCATTTCATTTTCATCTAACAAAAGTTTCAATTAATGAAAAGACACCTCCATTATAAAATACAAATTAATTTGCAGGTGTGCCAGCCTGACGGGACTTTGTCTTTTGGATGACTGAGTCTTGTATTCATCCTAGCATAGATTGTCAGGGTTATGATGGAAAATAGGAGATGGCACTAATGACAATAATAATAATAATAAAACAGGTGTGACTGGCTGTGTGTCCCGACCGCCCACTTCTTGCCATGAGATGTAAAGTTGAAGCCTCACCGGTTGTTTTTGCCGACTAATGTCAGCCACACTGACCTTTGCCTGGCGCAGCAGTCGCACCACGCTGATGCCCGTGGATGCCAGCTCTCTGCTGGGCATGCTCTGAAGGTAGGCACACACACACACCTCACACAGGTGCTGCAGGCGCTTCACCTGGTACATCTCTGCACACACCAGCACGGCCATGGCCTGCAACACACTGGCTGTGCACGCACGCACGCACGCACGCACGCACGCACGCACGCACGCACGCACGCACGCACGCACGCACGCACGCACACACACACACACACACACACAGTGTAAGATGCGAGGTGAGGAAAGAGGTCCACCATGTTGAGGTCCAGCAGGCTCAACACGTCACTAAAAGTTCTCTAAAAATGTCTCCCAGCACACAAACACTTTTTATTCCACTTCCCTTTGAATAGTCACAGCTGCTGCCAAGAGTAGACCGCCACAATAAAGGTCTAATATCACACACTCTTTACATTAATACATTTGTTTATTGACAAATTAAACACAAATATATCAAACCCCCCACAAATTAAAGTACTATATACACACACACATATATACTGTATATGTATATATATATATATATATATATATATATATATTCAGGGTTCCCTACACATTCATTTATTTGTGGCGGCCTGCTACGAAAGAATTACAGCCACCACAAACAGATTTTTCGGCTTTTGACTCACTCAACCGCTCATAAAAGCAATGGGACTCTGTCTGTGAATGCAGCTTGTAGTTACAACTCCGGTGCAGTAGGTGGCGGTAGCCTACTATGCATTGTAACTCCGCCAATTACACTTAATTCACCTGGTGGGTCAAAAGAAGAAGAAAACAACAACGATGACGACGGCGAAGTAAAGGAATAACGGACCGACCGGATCAAAATACGAGGGTAAGATGTCTTGGCAAACAAGTTGAAAAGTGGTCTGAAGCTGTGCAGTGTGCAGCACCGACTCTGATTTTCTTAATTTTTATTTTCAGGACCGGGGCGGACACAAGCAGTAACAGTCACCTGTTACCATAGCAACGAGCTAACATGTGCAGGTGATAACCCTGTTGTCAATAAACACACCTGAAGACGCTGCTTCAGACACTGCATTAATACTGAAAGCTACATTGTGCACTGCAGCATGTCAATATTAATATTAATTAAAGTACATTGTGCACTGCAGCATGTCAATATTAATATTAATTAAAGTACATTGTCCACTGCAGCATGTCAATATTAATATTAATTAAAGTACATTGTGCACTGCAGCATGTTAATATTAATATTAATTAAAGTACATTGTCCACTGCAGCATGTCAATATTAATATTAATTAAAGCTACATTGTGCACTGCAGCATGTCAATATTAATATTAATTAAAGCTACATTGTCCACTGCAGCATGTCAATATTAATATTAATTAAAGTACATTGTGCACTGCAGCATGTCAATATTAATATTAATTAAAGCTACATTGTCCACTGCAGCATGTCAATATTAATATTAATTAAAGTACATTGTGCACTGCAGCATGTCAATATTAATATGAATTAAAGCTACATTGTGCACTGCAGCATGTCAATATTAATATTAATTAAAGCTACATTGTGCACTGCAGCATGTCAATATTAATATGAATTAAAGCTACATTGTGCACTGCAGCATGTCAATATTAATATTAATTAAAGCTACATTGTGCACTGCAGCATGTCAATATTAATATTAATTAAAGCTACATTGTGCACTGCAGCATGTCAATATTAATATTAATTAAAGTACATTGTGCACTGCAGCATGTCAATATTAATATTAATTAAAGCTACATTGTGCACTGCAGCATGTCAATATTAATATTAATTAAAGCTACATTGTGCACTGCAGCATGTCAATATTAATATGAATTAAAGCTACATTGTGCACTGCAGCATGTCAATATTAATATTAATTAAAGCTACATTGTCCACTGCAGCATGTCAATATTAATATTAATTAAAGCTACATTGTGCACTGCAGCATGTCAATATTAATATTAATTAAAGCTACATTGTCCACTGCAGCATGTCAATATTAATATTAATTAAAGCTACATTGTCCACTGCAGCATGTCAATATTAATATTAATTAAAGCTACATTGTCCACTGCAGCATGTCAATATTAATATCAATTAAAGCTACATTGTCCACTGCAGCATGTCAATATTAATATTAATTAAAGCTACATTGTCCACTGCAGCATGTCAATATTAATATTAATTAAAGCTACATTGTCCACTGCAGCAAGTCAATGCAATGAAAAGAATCAAATGTGAGCCAACCAGCAGTTCAAATGTTGTCCAGGTTAATGTTTTAGCCATTAAAGTCCCTTCATTTGAAGATTTCAGCTGTGATCGGGCTTTAAAGAGGTGGCTGACCTGTTCAGGTGGTGTAACTGCTGCTGGTCAAATAATGTCAAATAGCAGATCTAATGATTAAAGTTACATGTTTTTTATGTGTACTCTTGACTCTATGGTCTGACCCTCAATGACTACATTAAAGGTGGCTGTAAGTTCATCTTCCCATGTTCATTGTAGGTCATCCAGCC
Organism: Nerophis ophidion; assembly: GCF_033978795.1. Lineage (NCBI taxonomy): Eukaryota > Metazoa > Chordata > Actinopteri > Syngnathiformes > Syngnathidae > Nerophis > Nerophis ophidion. Next base: position 22,553,768 of record NC_084626.1, read on the forward strand.
TTGCCTAAGTGGCCTGGAAACAACCTTCACCTGGGGTTCCATGACCTGGACATACTTGGGGCTTTCAGTGTCTTTGGACCTAAATCGGCTGCTCTGCAAGATGACTCTGCTAACATCGACAATCTGAGGATTCTTGCCAGAAAATTCTGCCCTGAGCAACAGAATGAGGTCCTGCAGGAGTGGACTTCATTTAAGAACCATGAGATTACTGGGGCATTCAAGGTGGGCGAATTCAACTGATTTATAACTATAGGATAATAGGATATGATTAATAACACACTAACTACTGCCAAATGTGTTTTTTGAAGGACAAGAACCAGGCTGACATCCTTGCTCTGCTGGCAAGTGAGTTGGAGGAGTGGGATCATGTCTACTCTGGTCTCAGCTTCCTAGCAGGCATGGCCTTGGTGATCCCTGTTTCAAGTGTTAATTGTCAACGGGATTTTTCTACTCTGAAAAGGGTAAGAGCATCACTCCGAGGAGCAAAACAAATATTTTCTTTACTGGTGCAGTTTATGACATTAACTTTTTTTTTTTGATGAATCCTTAGGTGAAAACAGACCTGAGGAATCATCTGCAAGGAGAACACCTGGATGCCTGCCTGAGAATCTCCATCAACGGACCTGACCACAAGGACTTTCCTTACGCTATTTTTTTCAGAAGCCCTGAACAATTAATTGTCCTAAAAAAGGGAGCAAAGTGTGCAGGCAGTAAGAAACACTTGGTTGAGTGGAGGCAGTAAAACTGATGGCAGTCTAAACTTCAAGATTCTTGGAGTGGGCTTTAAGAGACATTTTAGCTTTTATATTTTATAAGATTATATATTTTTTGTAAGAACCACAATTAATAAATATATTTCAGTGAATAACTAATTGTTCAAATCTGTATATAAATATGTACATAAACTATATTCCAACTCTGTGTTCTTCTTGGTCATCGCCGCCGATACAAATAAAAATGTTCATTCCAGCAGATGAAAAAGACGAGTTATTTTCCAGGGAAAAGTGTAGTTTGCATGCAGTTCACATACCCGGACAGCAGGAGTCAGTGTAGAGATACTCCAGGAAGGACAGGAAGGTGTCTGAGGAGACGCCATGGATGGGAACAACTCGACTGCGGGCCTCGGCGTACTTGCCGCTGAACATGGCCGCCATCACGTCACAGCGAGCTACCAGGACCGCACGGTGGGCTGGTAACACACTTCCTGTGACACAACAACATTAACAACACACTTCCTGTGACACAACAACAACATTAACAACACACTCCCTTCAAAACACAAAACAACATCAACACAGTCCCTTGAACACACAACAACACACTGCCTTGAACACACACAACAACAACACACTCCCTTGAACACAACAACAACAACACAGTCCCTTGAACACAACAACAACAACACAGTCCCTTGAACACACACAGAACAACAACAACAACACAGTCCCTTGAACACACACAGAACAACAACAACAACAACAAAGTCCTTTGAACACAACAACAACACACTCCCTTGAACACACACAGAACAACAACACACTCCCTTGAACACACAGAACAACAACAACAACAACACACTCCCTTGAACACACACAGAACAACAACAACACAGTCCCTTGAACACAACAACACACTCCCTTGAACACAACAACAACAACACACTCCCTTGAACACACACAGAACAACAACAACACAGTCCTTTGAACACAACAACAACATCACACTCCCTTGAACACACACAGAACAACAACAACAACACAGTCCCTTGAACACACACAGAACAACAACAACAACAACACAGTCCCTTGAACACAACAACAACAACACACTCCCTTGAACACACACAGAACAACAACAACAACACACTCCCTTGAACACACAACAACACACTCCCTTCAAAACACACAACATCAACACAGTCCCTTGAACACACAACAACACAGTCCCTTGAACACAACAACAACACACTCCTTTGAACACACACATAACAACAACAACACAGTCCCTTGAACACACACAGAACAACAACAACAACAACAACACAGTCCCTTGAACACAACAACAACAACACACTCCCTTGAACACACACAAGAACAACAACACAGTCCCTTGAACACACAACAACACACTCCCTTGAACACACACAACAACAACAACACAGTCCCTTGAACACACAACAACACACTCCCTTGAACACACACAACAACAACAACACAGTCCCTTGAACACACAACAACAACACACTCCCTTGAACACACACAACACACTCACTTCAAAACACACAACAACATCAACACAGTCCCTTGAACACACAACAACAACACAGTCCCTTGAACACAACAACAACACAGTCCCTTGAACACACACACAACGACAACACAGTCCCTTGAACACACACAACAACAACAACACAGTCCCTTGAACACACAACAACAACACAGTCCCTTGAACACACACAACAACAACAGAGTCCCTTGAACACACACAACAACAACAACAACACAGTCCCTTGAACACACACAACAACACAGTTCCTTGAACACACACAACAACAACAACACAGTCCCTTGAACACACACACAACAACAACACAGTCCCTTGAACACACAACAACAACAACAACACAGTCCCTTAAACACACACAACAACACAGTTCCTTGAACACACACAACAACAACACAGTCCCTTGATCACACAACAACAACAACACAGTCCCTTGAACACACACAGAACAACACAGTCCCTTGAACACACACAGAACAACAACAACAACACAGTCCCTTGAACACACAACAACAACAACAACACAGTCCCTTGAACACACAACAACAACAACAACACAGTCCCTTGAACACACACAGAACAACAACACAGTCCCTTGAACACACACAGAACAACAACAACAACACAGTCCCTTGAACACACAACAACAACAACAACACAGTCCCTTGAACACACAACAACAACAACAACACAGTCCCTTGAACACACACAACAACAACACAATCCCTTGAAAACACACAGTTTTGATGTGAGAATCTACAATGTAAATAGTGATGAAAATAAAGCAAAATCACTGAAATGAGAAGGTGTGTCCCCACTTCTGAGCTGTCCTGTGTATATAAATATAATAAATATAATAATATTAATAATATATGTGAAGATGAGGTAGATCACCTCGACTTGGTCATTTGAAAAGTAACTTGCCTGCAAAAAGTGTGAACACTACTACTTAAGCACATGTGATTGTTTCCTGTTTTAGATACATTTGCAAAATTTAAAAGAAAGAAAACAAACATTTTTCACATTGTTGATATGAGGTTTTGTCTGTTTAGTGCAGGAGTGTCCAAAGTGCGGCCCGGGGCCCATTTGTGGCCCGCAACTAATTGTTTAGCGGCCCGCCACACTTTCTGGAAATGCTATTGCAAAAATAAAAATAAAACATTAAAAAAAAAGTGGAATGAGGTCCAATCTAACTAGAAAAGGTTGGATGTTTTTTTTTCCTTTGTCTATCTTTATTTTTCTTTTTTTTGCCATTGCGCCAAAAAAAATAAAAAAAAATAAAAATCCACCCAACACTAATTATTGACCTATTCAAGGCTCCATTTATTTCAAATATTTCACTTTAAAATGATTACTGTGGAAAATATTGCATATATTGTGTGGTTGCCATACAAAACATTGTTTTCTTTGACAAAAGAGCATAAAAAACAAACAAAATAAAAGTTCAAACATAAAATAGACAGATATATCTGAAGTTGATCTTGTAACTTAAGAAAAACTAATAAAAATGTATCACTTTGAGTGGGGCACCTTTTGGATCCCAAATATATTTAATGAGATTTTATTCATCTTGAATTGATTAATGAATTAATATCAAAGGTGTCCTGCATTATTGATATTTGAAGGCTGTAATTACTTCACATTGCTTTCTGAATGTTTTGGGCAGTGGGGGAAATACTGAAGCAGATTTCAGTTTTATTATAAAAAAAACTAAGTTGTCTTTCACAAAAAAGGCATAATATCAACCTGAAGTTTATATATTGTAGAGATTTACTGTAAGCGTTAAATAATTAAAAAACAAATAATAATTTGACTTGTTTTTAACATTTTAGTGACTTAGACCCTCAATGGCCCCCGGGGGCCCTACAGGTAAAAAAAATAATCCATATATTGGTTTGAAAATGAAAAATATCAAAATGGTCCCCGCATGCTTTAATATTTCTGTGTGTGGCCCTCAGTGGACAAAGTTTGGACACCCCTGGTTTAGAGCAAACATGAATGGAGTAAGTTGTGCAACATAACATGTGGAGAACGTCAATGTACTCTAGTGAGGGAGTTAAAAAGCCAATGGACCACTTGTGGGTGTTGATTGCAGTGGTGGCCGGGGTGAGGTGCAGTGGTGGCCGGGGTGAGGTGCAGTGGTGGCCGGGGTGAGGTGCAGTGGTGGCCGGGGTGAGGTGCAGTGGTGGCCGGGGTGAGGTGCTCTGGTGGCCGGGGTGAGGTGCTCTGGTGGCCGGGGTGAGGTGCTCTGGTGAGGAGTGACCCCGTGTCAAAGAACAGCAGATTGTACACAAGCTGAGTGCCAGCTGCTATTATTCCTGCTTTAAAGGCCTACTGAAATGAGATGTTCTTATTTAAACGGGGATAGCAGCTCCATTCTATGTGTCATACTTCATCATTTCGCCATATTGCCATATTTTTGTTGGAAGGATTTAGTAGAGAACATCCAGGATAAAATTTGCAACTTTTGGTTGCTAATAAAAAAGCCTTGCCTGTACCGGAAGTAGCAGACGATGTGTGCGTGACGTCACGGGTTGTGGAGCTCCTCACATCTGAACATTGTTTACAATCATGACCACCAGCAGCGAGAGCGATTCGAACCGAGCAAACGACGATTTCCCCATTAATTTGAGTGAGGATGAAAGATTCGTGGATGAGGAAATTTAGAGTGAAGCCCAAAAAAAAAAAGAGAAAAAAAAGGTGAGGGCAGTGGGAGCGATTCAGATGTTTTTAGACACATTTACTAGGATAATTCTGGGAAATCCCTTATCTGCTTATTGTGTTACTAGTGTTTTGTGAGTTAAATAATACCTTAAAGTCGGAGGGGTGTGGGCACCAGAATCTAGGGAAGTCACGAAGCTGCAGCAGGACAGAAGCTTTGCTGATCTCTGGTAAGAGCTGACTTATTTCCACAATTTTGTCACCAAAAACTGCCGGTTGACAGATAGTCGGGATCCATGTTTGCTTGACCGCTCTGATCCATAGTAAAGTTTCACCTCCAGGAATTTGAAACAAGGAATCACAGTGTGTTTGTGTGGCTAAAGGCTAAAGCTTCCCACCTCCATCTTTCTTCTTTGACGTCTCCATTATTAATTGAACAAATTGCAAAAGATTCAGCAACACAGATGTCCAAAATACTGTGTAATTATGTCGTTAAAGCAGACGACTAATAGCTTGGATCGGGCTTGAAAATAATGTCCACTGCAACCCAAAACGTTTAACGTACGCGTCATCAAACTGCGACGTTTTCAACACAACACTTCGCGGGAAATTTAAAATTGCAATTTAGTCAACTAAAGCGGCCGTATTGTCATGTGTTGCAATGTTAATATTTCATCATTGATATATAAACTATCAGACTGTGTGGTCGCTAGTAGTGGCTTTCAGTAGGACTTTAAAGATCCCATTACTGCCTTCTAGGACTTTTCTTCCAGTCACTCACACAAAGAGGCACAAGTGCTGGTTATGTACTTATCAGGTCTTCATATGGACCATCAGGCCTGTCTGCCGGCTCCTAATTCAATCAAGTGTGATGAAATGTGACCTTCCTGCGCCGTGTGGACGCACCTTGCACCATGAAGATGACGTCCGAGTAGAGGGGGGAATTGAAGAGGTTGACCAGGGTCTGGGGTCCCAGCTGGGCGGCTCGTGCACTCGGGGTGTCTCTGGCTCCCTGCACACAGGAAAAGCAAGAAAAGCCAGGAGGTAAAAGTGACTGACACCTGAGCTGGATGCCAAGTGGGGATTCTGCAATTAGCATTCTGAGTGTTCACAACGCAGCCCCTGTGGAATATAAACGGCGCGGCGTAGAAGTGGCCGAACACACTCGGATGGCGACGGCCAGAGCATAAGAATGGAGCTGAAAACCAACTGGAGATGCTTTTTTAATCCTGCTCACTGAGCCATTTATCCAAGGCAGACAGGAAGTTCAGTCTGGACAAACAATCATTCGAAGATGGATTATTTACTGCTTTGCAAACTACAAGCACATTTTCTTTTCCTATGTTTTGAACCCTGCGGCCTATAAATCGGTCCAACTAATTTATGGATTTTTCTTTGTTGACGGCCATAATGAAATGGTTTAAAAAAACAACAACAACAAGCAGCAACTGCACTAATGTGTGTTATTGTTTGCACCATGGCGCCATCTTTGGGACAAGTTTGCTCACCACAGGTGAAGTGAAGTATATTCATAAGCACCTTTCTCCAGAGACTCAAAGCACTTTACGTGGTGAAACCCATTATCTACATTTCAAAGAGTGTGGGTGGCACTGGGAGCAGGTGGGTAAAGTGTCTTGCTCAAGGACACAACGGCAGTGGCTAGGATGGCGGAAGCGGGATCGAACCTGGAACCCTCAAGTTGCTGGCACGGCCGCTCTACCAACCGAGCCACGCCGCGGTGCTAGTCATCGATGGCGTTTCTACTCGTATGAATTCTTCATTCATCACTCCAAGCCACCATTGCAAGTTTACAATATAACTAAAACTATTATGTCCCTGCGGCTTTTAAAACCGTGTGGCTCATTTATAGATTTTGGCTAACGGCAACAATGTTTTGTATTAAACAAATAGTTGTCATGTGACAGCGACAGAAATACTAAAGTCGCTCCCCGTCACAATCAAGGTAGATTTTCAAGTTGTATTATTAGTTTTTAAATGTCTTAATGGCCTTGTGCCTTCTTATCTATAAGACCTGCTTCTACCGTATCAACCCTCGCAGATCATAGGGTCCTCTGGCACTTTTATCTTTACCAAATACCAGAACAAAGACCCACGGTGAGGCGGCATTCAGCCACTATGGCCCTCACCTGTGGAACACCTGTGGAACACCTGTGGAACACCTGTGGAACACCAGAGAGCCTCAGACTGCAGACAGTGTTGAAATCATTTGAAAAAGGCCAAAGAAACACCTTTTTAATGATCATGGTAGATCAGGGGTCACCAACCTTTTGGAAAGCAAGAGCTACTTTTTGGGTACTGATTAATGCCAAGGGCTACCAGTTTGATACACACTTCAATAAATTGCCAGAAATAGCCAATTTTCTAATTTTACCTTCAATAAATAAATCTCTATATATAAAAAAATGGGTATTTTTGTCTGTGATTCCGTCGTACATTTTTTTGCTTTTACGTAAGTTTTTTCTAGAGAATAAATGATGAAAAAAACACTTAAATTAACGGTTTTAAAGAGGAGAAAACACGAAAAAAATGAAAATTTAATTTTGATACATAGTTTATCTTCAATTTTGACTTTAAAATTCAAAATTCAACAGAAAAAAATGAAGAGAAAAACTAGCTAATATGAATCTTTTAAAAAAATATAAAAAAAATTTGATGGAACATTATTAGTCATTTTTCCTGATTAAGATTAATTTTAGAATTTTGATGACATGTTTTAAATAGGTTAAAATCCAATCTGAACTTTGTTAGAATATATAACAAATTGGACCAAGCTTTATTTCTAACAAAGACAAATCATTATTTCTTCTAGATTTTCCAGAACAAAAATTTTAAAAGAGATTCAAAAGACTTGGAAATAAGATTTAAATTTGATTCTACAGATTTTCTAGATTTGCCAGAATATTTTTATTTTTTATTTTAATCATAATAGGTTTGAATAAATATTTCACAAATATTCTTTGTCGAAAAAACAGAAGTTAAAATTAAGAATTCAATTAAAATGTATTTATTATTTTTTACAATAATAACAATAAAAATGCTGGAACATTTATTTAAATTGTCAGGAAAGAAGAGGAAGGAATTTAAAAGGTAAAAAGGTATATGTGTTTAAAAATCCAAAAATCATTTTCAAGGTTGGATTTTTTCTGTAAAATTGTCTTTCTGAAAGTTAGAAGAAGCAAAGTAAAAAAATTAATGAATTTATTTAAACAAGTGAAGACCAAGTCTTTAAAATATTTTCTTGGATTTTCAAATTCTATTTGAGTTTTGTCTCTCTTAGAATTAAAAATGTCGAGCAAAGCGAGACCAGCTTGCTAGTAAATAAATACAATTTAAAAAATAGAGGCAGCTCACTGGTAAGTGCTGCTATTTGAGCTATTTTTAGAACAGGCCAGCGGGCGACTCATCTGGTCCTTACGGGCGACCTGGTGCCCGCTGACCCCTGGGTTGGATTCATGTTTTTTTAAATTCATTTTTATTATTAATATTACTACTATTATTCTCTCAATGTTAAGATTGTATTGACTTATTAATGTAATATTTATATTATTTATATTTTAATTTGTACCTAAATTTTATCATGTTTTTCAAATGGTGTTGATTTGACTTATTCTCCAGTGTTGACGCCTCAAAGGTGACATTTTACCTCAAGTCCTCAGTGCCATGCCATGTTTGCTTTTTGATTTCACATTGTCAATAGTGCTGTGTGTGTGTGTGTGTGTGTGTGTGTGTGTGTGTGTGTGTGTGTGTGTGTGTGTGTGTGTGTGTGTGTGTGTGTGTTTTCTTCTCTTCTATTTTTTGAACACCACTTGGTGTTTGTCACTTTCCTGTGTATGAAAGTCACTATGTAATTAATGTTTGATTTATTTTGATTGGTATACCGTTCGACCCGAATAATATTTGTTTCCAATAAATAAATGTGATCTACATCTTCTCATTTAACTCAGGGGTCCCCATGACATCTTTTGTTCTCCTCCATTTGACAAAGTGGAGGTTGTCATGACTACTGTCTGATTCCAATCAATGCAAGTCATCACAATCACACCAACTTATATTCATGAAAGAAACATGCTTGTATTATTATTAAACACATTTAACTTGATAACAAAAACCTCTCTTTTATAAAGCAATGAATATAAATGATATAAATGAATGATCCCCTCCACTTGGTCAACTGCAAAGTAGCTGGCCTGCAGAAAAAGTGTGGCCAGCCCTAAACTAACTGATACTAGTGATTGTTTCCTTGATTAAAAAAAAAAAAACTATAATACTGAGGAAGTCTTATGAACGGCTCCTAAAGATCTGACTCCCTTCAAAGAATCCCATCTCTAGTACTTTCTCTGCCAAGCGGCACAGGAAATACCGTATTTCCTTGAATTGCTGCCGGGGCGCTAATCAATTTAAAATCTCTTCTCACTCCGGCACTTACCAAAGGCATGTGGTAAATTTAGGCCTGCGCTTATAAATTTGAGTGTGATGTAAGGATACCATCATGAAAAGCACATTTAATAAAAAAAACGTTATTATGGTCTTACCTTTACTTATAAATGAAGTCCATGCGCAGCTCCTTCTGATCAAAAGCATCGATAACTTCTTTATAGAAGTCTTCCTTATCTTTCTTCAGTTTTAAAAGTCTCTCTGTCTCGATGGAGATCTTCCTTTATTACCTCCTGCTTCGATTGAAAGTCCAGTTTAGAAAACTGTTTTATTTTAGATATGTAATCCTCCATGTTAAAAGTGCAAGCGAGAGGAAAAACTTAAGGATCGCTGCTCACTCTTGCTGCTTGTTGTCACTTCTTCTGCAGCCGAGTAGTCGCAAGAAGGATCACTAGCGCCCTCTACCACCAGGAGGCGGGAGTCATTTAATGACTCATATTTGACCCACGCAGCTACGGTATATTAATAAAACATAGCTGCTTACTGTTCTTTTTAGCATATTCAATAGCTTGGACCTTAAATCCTACTAATAGCTCTTAATTTTCTTCCCTTTATGCGATTTCAAATGATTGAAATCAGCCTCCTCCATTTTGAAAATGATGACAGGTGAAGTGTCACTCGTGACGTGACGAGTTTGACCCGGCGGAAATTCTAGACATGCACTAATAAAAATAATATTTTGCGAAAGGAGTTTGACCCGGCGTTAATCCTGAGCCGGCGGTAATGCTAAGCATGCGCTAATTATTTTGTGAAAGGAGTTTGACCCAGCAGTAATTCTAGGCAGGCACATACTATATACACATACTATATACTATATACACATACTATATACTATATACACATACTATATACTATATACACATACTATATACTATATACACATACTATATACTATATACACATACTATATACTATATACACATACTATATATTATATACACATACTATATACTATATACACATACTATATACTATATACACATACTATATACCATATACACATACTATATACCCGGCGGCAATTCAAGAAAATATGGTAACTTATTTTTGTTTCATTTGTTCAGATAGTCTTCAGAAGACATGTCAACATCATTTCAACATGTTGTTTATTGCAGCATGATCTATCAAGACTGGACATGTTTCATCATATTAAAGCAGGGCCTGAGCTGGTCACGTTGCAGGTAAGTGGGCGGGTCTTACCTACCTGACACCTCTCCTCATCTCCCGCCTGATGAGCTTTAACACTCATCGGCATTTTCTCCTTTATGGAGTCACGCCTTGTTTGTTTTCCCTTAATTCCCACGCTGCCTCAAAGTCGATTACTGAGACGACTGTAATTATGCAAATATGCTAATTCTAATGTGTCAAAACCCCATCCTGCTAATTAAGGTCAGCGCTGCAGCCGTGTGTTACTTGAGCAAAGAGCGGCTTTCTCACGTCGGAGATTAGAAGGACTTAAACTCTCATTTCAGGAGGGCAGAGAGAGCAAATGAAAAACTAAACACTTCCAATCTGAGGAGGATGTTGGCTTGTTTTCTGTACTTTGCTGGAAGGATCGGAGTGTTAGCACGTGAGGACAAACTTAGCACTCACCCTCTCTCTGCCAATAAGTGAGCGTATGCGCTCCATCAGCTGAGCCACAGCCAGGGAGTTCTTCAGCTTCTCCTCCAAGGCCTCCTGGAGGTGTTCCCACTCCCACGCGCCTGCAGAACATCAACAAACACCATCATTCTCTGGACCCCAAAAGGCATCGCTGATTGAAAGTCAGTGTTGTGTGCAGAGACTCTACAACACACCT